>NW_006800165.1:65079-69867 GCF_000485575.1 Poecilia formosa | reverse complement strand
TATATATATATATAAAATCCCCTTCTCACTCACCACGGGTGGTCACCTTGGGTCTTGTCTGGTGTGGTAGATCTGAGCCTCTATTGCTCTGGTGTTTAGGGCCTGTTCCTGGGCGGCCAGGATGAGGGCCTCTGTGCTGTCCTTGAGTCCAGCTTTCTCCAGCCATTTGTTTGATTTCCTGATATCAGCCACTTCAGTTATTTGTCGGTGGTACATCCCAAAATGTACATCCCAATATATATATATAAAGACATTCTGCAGTTTTTTTGGTCTGGAGTGTCTCCACGCCATGACAGAAAGTCCTCAGCAATGATCTCCAAGATAGTAGCTGCATTTCCACTGACTGTACAGATGCGCAAATTGAAATTGCGAAAATAAATAAATAATTTCTTACAACATCCAAATGATCTCAACCCAAAGTCAGACAAAACAAAGCCTATAAATCTCTGTCTCAAGCTCATGCAACAGCTAATCTGTAACCACTGGTGTTCTTTCTTGTTACCACTCAGAAACCACTTGCTACATTGTTGTTGGTTGTGCAGGAGTCTCCACTTCTACTTATGAAAGATGTACAGTTGTATAATTGCGCCTCTGTTTGCGACCATTTTCACGTGGATGAACTTGGCGCCACAACTGTATTTGTTACTGACAAAGTTTGGTTGACTTGTTCCTTTGGGACATGATTTTTATGCAAAACAATTGTAAAAGAAAAAAAAAATGTTGACAGGACTTTGGAAAAATATGCAAAAGGCTGATAAAGTATGCTACCTTTATAGAGCAGCAACTTAGAAAGAAGTTGTTCTTTCAAAGTCTGACAAATGTTTCAAATAAGGCACCCAGTGAAAATCTTCCTCCCAGTCTGCAGTAGTTGTCCTGTAACTCTCAAAGTTGGCCCACTGACAACAAACCTGTGCAGGTTCCTTCAAATCCAGCACAGTTGGCAAAATTCATCCATTAGCTAAAGTCCAGTGTCACTATCCTCCTTTAGTTTCTCAAATGCTCCACATATGGAATGCACTGATAATGAATTCTTCTGCTCCTTCTTCCTGTTGCGTTGGCAACAGGTTCCATAGTTTGCAAGTGTTGCATCATACACACCGCCTATAGGAAAACTATTCATACACCTTGAAATTAATGGAATTTCACGACTTGGTGGACTGCTATGTTCTACAAGTTATGTTTAAAGTACGAAACAGTACATTGTAGCACATTTGCAAAAGAAGGTTTATTAAAATACGGAGCATTTATAATCTGAGAAGGTCAGAGATGAACAAAAAAAAACAAAAAACAAAGTCAGAACTAAGCAAATGGAACGTTGTAGAACAAATCTGTCTAAAGAAACAAAACAGAATAGATCTATTTTTACTTCCAAGGTATTATGATGTGTATTAATTCAGTTGAGTGCTGAATCATTGCAAACATTTTTGTTTTTTTAAATGATTTTCATATATGCACATTGCCTGTTTTGTGTTTGTATCTACATGGATAGCTGATGTTTAGTTGCTTATGGTTTAATAAACTGGCTTTTGAGATAATCGCAAAAATAAACATCATGAAAACATAAAACTGTGACAGACTGAATGCTCTGTCCTTTGTGTGGGAAATGTTTGCATGTTTTTCGTTGTTGGATTCTGATACATTAGTGGAGCTGTTTTCAGTCAGTTGCTATGGCAACGGGTGTGTGTAGTGTAGCCAACGCAGAAAGTGAGAAAAGGGAAGAATGCGAGGGTTTTGAGTTATTCAACAGTTTTTCTGTTATTTTTCCCTTTGCCTCCAGTGTTGTGTACATGTGCAAAATTTACAGATGTAAACAGAAACATATGCGTCTATATATTGAATATTTTGTCAGATGATATTGATACTGATATTGATCAATAGCTAAAACACAATATATATTATTTATTTGTAAGTAGAATTCTTTAGTATTCGTTAAGTAAAAGCATGTTTTTGTGGATGAGAGCAAAGCCAAGCTTCCAGATGAGATGCTGCGACCAATTTTAGTAGCATGGCGATAGGGTTGTGGGTGTTCACACTGTGACCTTCAACCACAGGGAACAGTTTCCCGGCAGCACTGCTTTATCAGTTCTTAACCTTATCAAGAGTCGACATAACTTTACAGTGACTTTTCGAGATCTTTTAACCACACAAAGCAACGGTGACTTTTCATTTGCCAAATCTGACATTGGTCACATTCTAATTAGCCTTTTTGCGGCGAATACATCATCCAAATGAGAGAAGGGCTTGTGTCCAGCAGGATGAATTTTAATTAGGCTGCACCGGGGGAGTCTGGGAAAAAAAAAGGTCATCACTTGCTCTCATCTAATCACACGCCTTTCAGACTCTCTCAAAAGGTGAAAACATTCCTGCCATTGTGACAAACTCACTTTTTCATATCTGCCTTTCAATTAAATGTCTGCAGTTCAGTGGGTAAATTCATATAATTAATTAGCCTAGAGGAAATTCTACATTTAATAGGCAACTTATAATTAAGTGGAGAGGAGATCAAATGTATCGGCGGTTTACCTTTCTTATCTCAATTGGCCCAGCAGGGAGATTAGATCGATTGGGCTCCTTGTATTGGATTACTGAAAAAAGTGGTGGTGGGGGGAAATCATTTTTTAATTACATTTTACCATATTTGGTTCAAATGCACAAATTAAAGAATTAAAGTAAAGATGTTTCTTTTTCATTGGTTGTCTACTTTATAGATGGCTCATTCAAAACAGGGGCCTACACACACATCAGATGTTATTGTTTATGGCTGAAAGACGATTCTTTTCCATGCCATCCATAGCTGCAGTGCAGCAGAAGAAAAATTCTGTTAATAAAATGAAACCTGGAGATGAAGGTGTTGTTAAATAACGCAGAAAAATCATTTTTGAACTGAAAGCAACTTGTATTCATCTTTTTGTTGGTTCTCTGCGTCGGCTACGCTACACACATAGCGACTGACTGACAACAGCTCCACTATACCATCAGGACTCAACACCAAAAAACACGCAAACATTTCCCACATAAGGAACACAACATTCAGTCCATTACAGTGCTATGTTTTCAGGCTTTAGATTGTGATTATTAATAGTTGATTGCTTCAACACAGAGGGTTGATTAGCTAATTTAAACCCCTATCCTAACGACAATTATCAGATTTGGTATGTGGGTCGGCTTTTTTTCTTTTTTTGTTAACTGAGCCAAAACACACTGATTTCCACAGCACATCTACATGTTAAGATTGTCAAAGCATAATTACATCGTCAAGCAGAGTCTTGCGTTCCAACGTGTCTTTAAGAATAACGTAATGCTACTATGCAGTGTGGACATCCTATAAGTAGAGGAAATATTAAAATATTCCAACAGATTTTTCATATCCAGTTAGACCCTGTTACGGTTTGAAATTCCAAAGAAAATGAATGGAGAATACATCTGCTCTTTGGCGCTCAGGCTTCAGTTTTATATTGGAGACAAAAGAAAATCTGTATTCCAGAGATGAGAAGTTGTTTTGATGTTGAAGTGCAATAATATCCGTCAACAGACATGAGTAAGAGAAAAGCGACTGGTCAATCTGCTGTCAGTTCCAACACTATCATTCTCACCTGGAGCTCTACAGGTGTTTTTGTTGAGGGTCAAGATAAAAACAGAAAATTATTCCTGGATATTTTTGATTTTTGCACACCTAATTGTTTTAAATCATCCAGCAAATATTTTATTTTAGATAAAAATACCACCAATAAACACAAAAAGTTTTTAACTGCCCAATCCCAACCAACCTGTGTGCCTAACAGGTTGTGTTACCCTCAGTGTGTAAAACCATTATGTATTTCTGATAGCCAGATTTTGGGTCCTTTGCAATGTTGTGGAGGATTCTTTTTGCCCACCAAACTTTGCAGAATTGCTTTATTTCAGCCACACTGGCTGGAGCGTTTTCAACATGAAAAGCCTACATAAGATCAGCATGGCACTAATATTTTTCCTTTGAGCCACGCAGAGCTGGATTTCCTGCTGGGTTTTGTTTCATTGTCCTGCTGCATTACCCAACTGTGCTTAAACTTAGGTAGAATTAGGTCACTTTTATGAAATTATGGTTTTCTTTAACATATTTGGTGAAACTATCACTGTATCCTGACAGTATCATATGACATGGATAAAAGAAACTGAACTCCTCTTGCTCCTCCCTGTGGTCCTACTGCCACCTGCAGAAATGCACCCAGTCAGAAACAACCAATCAGAGCCAAGAGGAGGGTCTTAGCGCTGTCAGTCATGCTCATGAACAAACTGCTCACAAGAGTGTAGCTTGTGAATTTGACCACAAAAGCTATCCAAAAACTTTATCACGATGTATCAATGATGGTAATTAATTGTTCCAACAGGCCCAGGTTGTGTTGCATTACTTTTTTTTGTAAATAAAAAACATCTTTTTTGCATTTCTCCAGGTTGTCTTTGTGTCATATTAATAACTGTTTGATCTGAAGCGTATCGTGTATAGATATATATATATTAGGGATGTGCCGATCAGGTTTTTTCCTCCCGATACCGATCACCCATGAGGGCCGATATACCGATCACCGATACCGATCACATAATTATTATTATTATTATTATCATAAACACTACCAGTTACATTATGTGGAAAAAGGAACCATGAATTCAACTTAATTTAGACAAAAACTGGTTTTTAATAACTTTTTCCAAGAACAAAACAAAACAGGCATTGTGCAAATCGTACTGCTATAGTAATACTATCTTTAACAGACTGATAACATATGAAGGCTCTGAAGAGGCTAAATAATA
>NW_006800165.1:39667-64739 GCF_000485575.1 Poecilia formosa | reverse complement strand
CACCATTCTGTTCAAGTCTCATGAAGCTCTATATCTCTATCTGATGTGATTTACAGTAACACATCTCTAGTTGCTTCATCATCCATCCGGCTCTGAATGACGTCATTCAGAGCCGGAGCTGAAGGATATAAAACACAATCACAGAGTTCTGAACACCTCCGATACACTCCAACACCAGAACCAGCTTCCAGCACTATCAGACAGTTACACACAGGGCTGCGCATCTAATAACCACATAATGGGTTTCAAAGCAAATTCTAGATCCCAGCAGAGGTTCTCTAAAACAAACAAGGAAAAACACATCTAAGGCATTCTGTTACATACAGCAATGACAGAAACTCAGCTCAGTATTCATATTCCTTTAATTTTTCCATATTTTGTCACTTCATAACCACAAACCACAATGTTTTTTTTTTTGTTTTTTTTACCCTGCCTGTGTGTAATGTAATCGCAGACGGTACATAGCCAGATGTTCTGTGAATGCCTGAGGTTTGCTAGGAAACATTAGTTAACTAACAGCATTGTGAAGACCAGAAAACTTCAGAGATTTAAGTTAAAACACAATCCTCAAGCTTTAACATCCCCACTTGTTAATTTACCATCCAAAAATTAAATGACAGCAATAAAACTACCAAACAACAACAAAAAACAAACACAAAAAGCCCCCAATCTTTGACCTAAACTGAACACACTACTCTGGAGGAGTTACAGAGAATAAACTCCTCAGGTGTTCTCCACAAATGTGGCCTAAATACACAGGAAGCAAAGAGAAATTTCTCTAAATCTAATTCTCTAGAGAGTAAATTTCAATCAATCAATTCATTAAAAATGTTTAATCCAATTACTCCTATTTTTCTATTTATTTTGTACATTAAAAAGGGTTCCGGCCAGAACTTTTGTATTTGATTGTTTCTGTAACACCCAATTAATCTGATGCACAAGCGACATCGACAAACAGATGACAAATCTGCTTCTCTTAATCACTGAGAGTTCATTTCTGATAGACATTGATAGACATTTTCTACCTGACTGAGCTTCAACTAATTTGCAAATTCAGACTCTTTGGACAAAGCTGGTAGAGCCATTCTAAAATAAAAAAAGGTTGTGGTACATAGCTCAGGACAGGTATACAAATTGTTCCAAACAAACAAAACGCTGGTTAAACCCTGCTGCACACCTCTTTTTTTTTCTTGGCGAGGCCAAATCTCCTTCCTACAGCTGTAGACGGAGAGTTAAGACAACTCTGAGCGGCTCAGCAGAATCTCACTGCAGTTCGACTGAAACTCATTGTCAAACATTCCTCGTGTTCCATCTGCCTCCGAGCGCCACAGCCCTCCCCCCAAAAGAAAAATAAATAAATAAATCAAGTGCTGCTAGCAGCTCGGGCTCCGATGGGCAGACCCACTTTTCAATTATGCGCACAAGGCAAAGGAATTAGAGGTCTAATTCCAGCCTAATCCCCAAACAAACAAATCTATGGCCTCCATTTCCAGTCAAGGCGCCATGCTCCCCCCTTTATTACCCCTCCTCTGTCTACTCCTGCCAAGTCTCTGCCCCTCCACTGGCCTGGTCAGGTGTGGCAGTACTTTAGCTCCAATAAGTTCTTAAACTGAGCGCTCTAGGTGTTGGAATCATTCCACAGCCATACTTGTTACATTCTGTTAGTTTTCCGTTCAACATTAACAACGTCGCTGCTGAGAATGAGCTTTGATACTGTAGCTCCTTCGCTTAACAGTTGGTAATTTGATACCCATGGAGGCCCGATTCAATCGCGCTGCCCTCTGCAGTGAAGATGGCCGTTCATCTTAGCGACCACTCGGGCTTCTTTTCAACGCCGATAACACGACAATTATTCAGCAGCAAAAAGTTCTTTTCCACAACGCTGGTCCCTCCTCAACAGGGGATCTGTCAACAGCTAATAGGAAATGATAACAAAATAAATAAATTAAACATGTGGATGAAGAATTTCTATCATGTTGTAATGTATTCATTTGCTGAAACATAAAGGTTTACATAATTACTTAGCTGAAGATGTTCCTACCAGTCATCACTCCTACACTCTAACACCAACATTACTTCTTAAAAACAATAGTTGGCGACTGGGAGCGTGACGTAATGCCCACAAGTCGAGGCACAAACCTTAGTTCACGAGACGGGACCAGGTTTTATTATTCATGAGAAAACTTCAAAGATCAAATTTCTGCTCCATAAAGGCATTTGTTCTGTATTTTATCACTTTGACACACGATATGGATGATCTCTGACTTTGTTTGACTTTTTCTTTGCTTAAGGCTGAATATTGTTAATTTGGCCCTGAAATATAAACCTCGTGTTTACTTGGTATTTCCCATCTCATATGACGACTATGCAATAAAATATGCAGAGGTTTATATAAAAACAAAACGCATCACTGTGTCATTGTGAAACCTGTGTATCATGAATGTAGAACGATTGACTTTCCACTAAATGCCAAAGAAATTCATAAACATCTAAAAAGAAAAAAAGTTAGTTTAAACTTCAACCGTTTGAACTACACTATTTTAGACCAAAAGCCACCAACAAAATGACTCAGTTTTACATGTGGAAATGATCGTTTTTCTTACAGAAAGATGAAGCAAACGCGAAGTCTGCATATGGGTACAAAAAAAAGAAAAGAAAAGAGAAAGCAACGTATCCTTTCCTGTCTCGATTGCTCCACCGACGGCCGATCAATGAATCTCCCAAACACACTCTGCCCATAAGCTCTCTCCTATTACGATTCTGTCTGAGAGTGATTCCAGCCAATCCGAGGGTGGTCAGATCCTTCTCATTTCCCTCCACTTGTACAAGCAATCGATTCCACTCAAAGCCAAAGGCCGCTGCTTATTCCCCCCCGCCGGCCCGCTCCCGACTCCACTCTCTCTCTCCATCGGCCTCTGAATGCAGATGGCTTACAGTGGGGAGAAGGGGACTACATGGAGTTGGATGTGAAAAAAAAAAGAAAAAAGAGCAACACAATTTTTTTTTATCTGCAATCGTTCCAGCAATCCACACCTCTATGACGGCTGCTGAGAAGATTTGGCTCCGGCTAAAAGACACGCTGCTGTGGGTGTCACCTTGTGAGAGCTTTCGTTAGATCCGTCCGTTTTAGTCTCTGAATCATGACGATGACTCCATCTACACCTGGCAGGAGAAATACCAGCAACTCCTCTGTCTATTAATAAACTGGATTTTTTTTTTTTGCTCACCTTTAAAATATGTATTTTTTTTCGTTTGTTTGTTCTTCTGCATGGTGACAAAAACTCTCTTACAAAATGTTTATAAAACACATTTTCTGTCTGGAACTTTTAGAAGTGAAACTTAAAACAAAAATGTGATAAATTGTGATTTAAAAAAATGTAGCATGTTAAAATGTATGCAGTTAATTCATCGAAGTGTTAAAATCATCCGGAATTGGTGTGAAAACACATGCATGTCACACTTTTCAGATTTGTTTTTGTAAATAAATAAATGAAATGAAATTGAAAACTAACAATTAAATTCATTTTACGGTGAGTAAAATTTCAAGGGATTTGCCAGGAAGGAGCTGCATTTCCAAGCTGCAGTTATTTGGATTTAATAATTGTAATGTGGAAGTTACAGTACCTGCGGTGTTGGAACTAACAATCCAGAATATTATTATACTTTTAATAAAATCCTTGTTTTTATGACCCGAACAGCTTGTAACATTTTTAAAGGGATCATAAAATTTGGAACAAAGGAGCAAATATCTTTGCTCCTTTGGATGTGTGTTAGCCTCATGACACATACCCATCATTATCATAAAGATATATAAAAAAACACTTTATAAGACATGAATGCTGCACATTCAACTGCTTTTTGTTAGCAGAGATAAAATGTGAGCCCTAAGTTTTGTGCCACAGGGTTGACACAATGTGTGTGTGGGTGTGTGTTGAGCAAATCAGCTACTGCTGCAGTCTGAGATGGCTCCATTGCTGCTTTCGCTCTGATGATAATGCCTTTATTGCTCTTAAATCTGCTGTGATTTCTAACACAGTCTGCCTCATCACAGTGTGCGGCGCACTGAAGTTTAGATAAAAGACAGATCCCTCCTGACTTTGCCGTTAAATCCTACATGTCTCGTAAAGCTCCGGCAGTTGGGTCGGATTTATGGCCACATTTCAGGCAAATCGCTTCCACCCAGTAGGCAGCGAGACCTTTGCATGCCGCTGAATCGGGGCGCAGGGTAAATAAAAGACGGGCAGCAAGCGGTCAGAGTTCAGCGGGGAACCTGTATGTCATCGCTACTCACCGTCTCAACTTCTTCACATCATTACTGACCAATTCTGAGATTCGATTGGTGCTTAAAGCTGCTATGTTTACTTTTTTTTTTTTCCCCCACCATTTCAGGCTTTCAGAAACGATTTCCTCAAAATAAATTTTGAATTTAATCTAGTTCCAACATAATCGCAACTAACATTTATTTTAGTAACCAGCTATTCTGATGACTAATCAATTAGTCGGGTAACAAAAGAAGCGGATTTTTCATTAAGTTTTTTTTCTAAAATATTACAAATACGTTTATAGATGCAAATAAACAACACCATTTTTATTAAGACAAGAAACATTTTATTGCCTAAAATGCAGTACCTTGGTGTTCCTTTGGCGTACGCTTGGTCATTTGTAGCAAAAGATGCTTCTGCAGTTCAAAAAATTTCAGTAATGTGAAAAGCTCTTTGACTTAATGTCAGTAAAGTGTAGTGTTAATCTTTTGACTCATTTTTGAATTCATCTATAGCAAAACAAGATTTTTCTTGATAAAACTTGAACCAGGTGAAGCCAAAACTCTTCTAACATTGGGTAGAACATTTAAGATTTTTTTAAAATCTTAAATTGAAAATGCTTTTTATTTTTTGTGCAGTTACATCTGTGACTGTGTTGTTCTTTCAGCAAACAGCCAGTTCTTGAGTCTCCAACACTCCAGAATGTACAATATAGGCAGATTTACGTTTAATTTGTTCCACAGGGACATATACAGGAGCCTGAAGTGAAGTCAGATTGGCTCAAGGCCTTCTTTATGTGTTTGAATCCAACGCTGTGTCTACGGTGCAGCTATGTGTCAGATAACAGGAAAAGGACAAATAAAAAAAAAATTATATGGCATCATTTTACAAGAACTATAATTATTGCCCAAGGTTCTCACGGTTTCACCACTGCTGACACAGGATTTTCATGTGGGAGCTGCACAGATGAAAGGATTTGTGCTGTCAATAAAGTGAAATTCAACATGAGGAGATGTACCGCTCTGAAAGAATCATTTACTGTCAAGAAGCTTTTGCTCAAACTTCTACTTTTTGACTTCTGCTGCTCACGACAATGGAAATAAATGCTTTACGGTCTATTTTAAGCAGAACAATGAGTCTTTTTATTAAGGAGTATGATTTATTACATTTTCACGCGACGTTGATCCCTCCCCGTTCATTTCTTGTGGTACTTCTACGATGAGGCGGCAGTCATTAGCTCTCCTTCAGCTAAGCAACTGGCAAAATTTGCGCCCATAAAATTTTGAGCTCATAAACGTAGAAGTTCACACGCGTTGTAGCGATGCGACAAAGTAGAAACTGTTCATCTTTTGCCACCATTATCGCATCCAGTGTGATGAGTCCATAAGTGCTTGAAGGTGTGAATGTTGCACTTTTAAAATACATCCATTGACGTGACTCCATTCGACTCAACAGGATGAAAAATCCTTCTTTAGAAATGTGGACTGTGGACGCTAATGTTAGCTTTGGGGACATTTCAGCTGCTGCGTCATGTTTAGCACTGAGATGCTAGTTTAGGTTTGAACAGCTTCACTAATAGGCTAACTCCTTTTAGCACAGCTTGAACACAACAGTAGTCTCTTCCAGTGTCCAATCAAATTTTCAATAATTTCACTGAACCCTGATCCAGAACTGCACAGCATTGTGGGGGATGTAGGCAGAGGAAAGACTTAACGGTCTAAGGGACAAACTAACCTCACCCACTTTTTGGTTATCTAGCAACAATCTGTTGAATAATGTGCACAGCAGCAGTTTAAAGTTTCATCTCAGTACCTCATAAATTACTAAAAAAAACAAAAAAAAACAAAAAAAAACAAACAAAAAAAACAGCATGGAGTGAAAACTGGATAAAATTCACATCATAAATTTGGCTGTATTTCAGATATCTACAGCAAATAATAATTATCAATAAAGACTGATATGAAATGCTTATTACATAATACATTTTTCATGATGAAATTGTTTTCTTTTTAGGGAACAATTTCCTAAAAAGGAATTGTTTCATATTGTACCCTTGTGAAACCCTGGACATGGACAATCTGCCACCAAGTTATGGTTAGTGCATCCTCACCCTGCTTACGTTTTGCTGCTGAGCCATTTCACCTGGACGCTCTGTGGCGATGGAACGAGGACGGCATGTGCTACGTGGCAGAATTTACAGCATTGTCTCTGTTTCATTTGGGACGATGTTCTAACTACCCCCATGACATAAACGCACCTGTGAAAAGGGCCGAGGTTATAACAGCTAATTATACTCTCCAGGATGCGTGGAGTGAGAAACGACTCCTGTCGCCTCGTTTCCACTGCGAAATGCTTTCCATATTAGTTAGTACTTAATATCCTCAAGGTCATAACATTTGATAGATCATATTGTCAGCAGGGGCAGCCATAAAAATCCTCCCCCACTACTACAACCACCACCGTCGTCCTCCGTGGCAGCTTTAGTCTGCTCACATCAAGCGTCTTAATTGAAGGGGAGCGGGGCCAGACGCCGCGCCCGGCTGAAGGCAATCGATTGTGACAAACAAATTAGAGACGAGTTTGAATGATTAAGTTATGTATCGATTTTGATTTAAACATTAAGGTGCTCATGTACTCGGCGGGATTAGATGGGAAGACGAAATGTAATCAATGCTTCCTTGTACATATCCACGGGATTTAGCATGTAAAGACACGGGTCAATGAGGTAATAAGAGGCCTCAAGGACCACACGTTGTTCTGCTTCACCGCTAATTGGATATAGATTACGCCAGCCGGCTGCAGAATATGATGGAGAACACATTGTTATGAATCAGGTTAATTTTATCGGCCAGAATCAATTTCATGCTATAAGTTTTCTTTAAACTCGACTTTTCTCGGCCGAACTGCTGCAGCTCCCCAAGTTCGTTTCACACATAAGCCATTTCTCATCACAGGCCTCAGATGCTAACTAATGGCTAAGTGTAAATCAAAGATGATTTCATTCACTTTTACTTGCTCTACAAAATGACCGTAATATTTCTGCAAGCGGCTGATGGGAACTTGATCAAAACTAATGGCGTCATTATTCCAGTCTGAAGTCCTGAAAAATCTATGTTTAAAGCTCACTTATTGTCCTGCTGTGGAACAGTACACATATTATAAAAATAAAAAATAGACAAGATTGCTGTGACTAATATTATATTATTATATATTATAATGGATGGGTGATGATGGTTGCTAAAATGGGAAGAACTATGCTTTTACTGATTCACCAGTCATGTTTGTGTTAATTCTCACAACTGACTTATGATTCATTTTAAATAAATGACTTGTTAGATTAAAATCGTTTCCAATCAATCACAATGACGTCCGCTCAGACCTTCTTTCACTGTTGTAGTTGGGCCACCATCCAGCAGTGGGTGCATCCTTGAGCGGAACCAGTTAATACAGAAAAAAATCTGGCAGAGCAATGCCAGAACGGGAAAGAGAAATGGGCTAAACGTAATCAGATGTGGATGCAAAATGCACTTTATGCAGTTCTGCTTTGAAATATAAACCCTCGACAAGCTCAAGTTTCACCTTAATAGTCATTCTGCCGAGCAGTATTGCGTAGCAGCGTCAACTTTTTAACCAAAAATGATCAGTTTGCTACAAATGCAGTAAGGTTTGAGCTCCTCCTGAATGACAATATAAAGTTAATGGAAGATTTAGTGTTTCACACATTTTCTAATTTTTCAGCTCAGCAATCCAATAGGTTAATGTCTTCTAATATTTTATAAATATAATGTGAGAAAACCACTATTATCTGTCTATTCAGCCAGTACATAACACAGCTGACAGAAAATACAACGTGCTTCTTTTTTAAATCAGCATTATGACTCAGGTTTTAAAGAAAATGGTCACTTATCAATTAATTGTGGGCAATCGATAAGATCAATCAACTTTAGATGAATTCACTAATCCGATCCCTAATATTGATACCGTAAGTCATAGGAAGACAGGCTGTTTGTGGAATGCACCTTCACCACAAAAATATACCAAAAATGAGGCACTGAAGAAAAACTCCAAAATTAAAAGCAGTGGATTCTTGATATTCTCAGGGTTTATGGACCACAAGCGCCTACAAATACGTGAAATTTGTGAATACTTCAGACCACCTCTAAAAACACTTAGAACTGGCTGTTTTAATTGTTCAAAAACAAAACTTAACATGATATGTATCAACATGCACAGCAGAAACCGCGTTAGCACAGAAGCTAACAGCCAGAGCGTTCCTGGTCTCCACTCTTAGGTGTACAGTCAATCGGCGACAAGGAAAATCAATGGCGCTTCTGGATTGGCCAATAGAATGTCAAGCAGCATCATGTAGAAGTAATCCAGCTTCCTACACTGCATTTCAGTTTGAATATTTTAGATTTGCTCTATAAAAATGTAAAAAAAAAAAATTGATTTAAAGTTTTCATTGCCAGGTGTCTGTGATTGGCGTTCGGGGGTCTTCATGTTCATATCCACCAATCAAATAAAATGTTTTAAGAGACTTGCTGGAAATTGTCATTTAACTTCAGCATAATGTAACAGAAACACAGATTTAACAGATTTAACATTTAAACCATCACTCCCTGCTGGGCTAAATATTTTAACCTAATATGGTGGAAAATGATTTTAAAATAGTAAAGATTAGGACTAAAAAATGATATAATATCTTAATAACAGAAGGCAGCAGACACAATTAAATATGCAAGAAGAAATGTCAAATTCATTCATGATTTAATCATGTGGCTGGGGTTTTTATATGCTTTTTAATTTGAACATCCACTGGCATATTTTTCTTTCTCTTTTTTTTTTTTTTTTACTTTTTGATTGGTTCTCTGATTCTCCCTCCACCTGTTTTACAGGAACACACACATTATCCATTGTTGGGAAACCTGGGTCATAATGTATTCATAACCAGCTGCTTTCCTTGTTTGTAAATTTGTACAATTATCTGGTGAACAATGTTCATCTCCCTTCACAGTGCTAACAATGGGAATAAAGTACAAAATATAATTTTAGGTTATCCTGATGGTGCTTTAAAATATATATTTTAAATCTTCCTGCAGTGATAATTTAATATTTATGTCGGAAACAGAAGCAAAATCAAACAAGTGTGAGTGAGGAGATGCTGTAAAACAGATGCTTGACCCAGCTTGACCCCGCTGCCTTTAAGTGAAACTGAGAGTAAAACTTAACTTAGAGGCGCTATTATGTGTTTTACAGGCACATAGAGCCATTTATAGCACAAACAAGCAAACAGTTACCTTCAGTGGTTATAAAAATGCTATATATTCCAAAACATAACTCCAAAAACGGATAGCAAACTACACTGCAGAGGATTCTGGGTAAATACAACCAGAAGAAATGTGCTAGTCTAGCGTTAGCAGGAGAACTGACTCGTGGTCTTTTGCTAAAGACAAAAAAAGAAATCCTACAGCCACTAAAATCTGACACTACTCCATTATTTTTCCACATTTCTTGACGAGGAGAGTTGTGCTCAGTGTCTTCAGAGGTTTTTGTGTTGTTTCCTTTAGTGGTTCTTGATGCAGCGCCCCCTCAGGTACGGAGGTGAACAGGTTTTCAAAAAACCTGTTCACCTCTATCTGCCTCTATCTCTATCTGCCTCCCCACATGAACCAGACTTTCAAGGCTAATGGACTGGAGTTTGGTTAAAGCAGACTAAAACAGGGCTAACACATCATTATCTTAGTTCTTATTTTTTATTTTTTTTTTATTATTTTTTTAAACTCTTTCTCACATGCTGTTTTTATTTTAATTATGTAAAGCACTTTGAAATGCCTTGCTGCTGAAATGTGCTATACAAATAAAATTTGATTGATTGATTGATTGATTGATTGATTTCCTGATGCTCAGTTGAGCCTTTAGTCCGATCAAAAAATAAAGAAATTAACACACAAAAAAAGCAGCGGCGGCACAGAAAAGTGTCGTGACAAGCTGTGAACTGCACCTCATCGATCTCAGTGTAAGATGACGTTTTCACCAAAGCAAGAGACGTGCATTCATCCAGATTGATGTAACCAGTTCTTTTCAATTCACCAGCTTACCTGGCAGGTCAGGAAACAGTCCGATAGCAGCTGAAACGTCCAAGTCCTGCCATGTTCAAAATTTTCGATCACTTCTACAAACTTTCCAACTTCAAGCCTCAAATTATTTTTACAATTTCATCAGAATGCCATGAAAACTGAAATCACATTATGGTTCATAAGCCAGGCCATTTTGATCGGCTCACGCTATTAACATTATTCATCTGCGAAAAATCAAATATCACCGAATGCAAATTATTCTTGACTGCGTTATAATTTCATACTGCAGCATTTCAATCACTGTCCTTTCAGTGGAAAAAGATTCATGAGTATTAATTAACTTTTCTTATTATTCCTCCGTCTCCATTACTCTTATTTTTCACACCGGTGCAGATTAGGGCACCTAGAGAGCGGCTTTAATGCCATCAGCTGCCGTCGCTTTCAGAGCAGAGGGTTGTCGGCTCAAATCAGCTCCTACTGTCACATGATATCAATCATATTTTTGCTCTCCAATCTCTTTAAATAGTTTCACTTTCAGACATTGGCTTCGGGACGGAGAGATAATTTTGCCTTTGTGGCTCGCGTCGATGACAAAGATCCTGACTTTAACCCCTGGGTTTGGTCATAATCCCGCAGTTTATTTCAAATATTTAAGATAAAGGAAACGCGAGTTGAGCTGACTGACAGATTAATCCCCAGCCTGATGCAACGCTGTCATGGAATTGAACAATTTCATCACCTGTCAGTTCTGCTTTGGCTCACGAGGCGAAACGGGAAGCAACCCAGAAAGAGGGCGGCTCGGTTTGTTTCTGGTGGCAACAGCCTTCAGGTTCAGCTGAGTGTTTTGTAAATTGCGGAATTAATAAATCTGTCCTGATGTGTCTGGTGTGTCAGATTAAAAGTACCTTTTGAAAATAACAACCTTTAAGCAGATATTAAGCATACTTTTCAGTAAAATCACAATTCTTCATAAAAAAAAAAAAAAAGGTTTTTGACGAAATATTCTGATTTCAGATGTTGCTTATTCAATAACTGATGGAAAAACTTCATGATGGTTAAGAGAAATAAAGCTGTTAAAACATTAATCTAATTAATTTATATAACATGTTTTTCTTGGTAATGGAGTAGCAGAAATGAACTTTTTAATAACATTCTAATTTATTGTAAGGGCCTGTAAATGAAATCACTGCAATATGAGTATATATGGAATATTTTGTTTCAAACCCTGGAAATTTCCATTTAGCAATAGTGCCTTATAAAGCTGTTGCACTTTCAAAGGCAATAACTTTCCATTTTTTCACACTAATCATTAAATTCAGTAACTTTGATAAGACTTCATGCCACAGACTCACAAAAACTGGATTTTACTTTGAAGTATATGGGTCTGATTAACTATAAACTAGAGGTGCACGTTTATCGTATCGTGTCGTTTACCGTATCGTTTATCGCGATCAATGTTTTTCATACGAATTTTGTTGTACTGTGGTCACGATAAATTACAATTAATGATGTTTAAAATCCCCCTAAAACTATCTGTATTGTTGGGACTGTTAGTGTTTCTATTTTCTCCACTGTTTGATTAATGACAGTATCAATAAAAACCAATAAATTTGAAAATACGATTATGGTAAAATGTGACTATAGTGTCCTGAAGAAGATAACTACACATGGGATTGTTTTTCAAGAGCAGTATTTGTGTTAATGGGGATATACTCATCTCTTAATCATACAGTTATCTGAAGAAGTAGCATATCGGCAATTTTTATCGTTATTGGAATAGTACCACAAAATATTGTGATAAAATTTTAAGTCTGTATCGGCCAGCCCTACTGTAAACCTTACTTTTCAGATTTTTGTGAAAAAGGTTTCAAATATTTCGCTTCCGAAACACAATAATTAATTTTAAGATACAGAATATCAATAAATTCATGGAAATTTGTGGCTGTAGTTTCACAAAATTTACTGTTTGCTAAATCTGTTAAATATCCGGCGATGTGGATATTTTTCCAAAAGCATACACACACACACACACACACACACAAAAAAAAAATCAACTCAAACTGCTTTCTTGGGTGTTTGTTTTGATGGAAGCAGACTTTAATACCAACAACTGCGCTAAATAGCTAATGAGGCATGGAGTGTCATCACATCCCTCAAGCAAAAGCTAGCATGTGGTGAAAGCAGGTGAACAGCTGTAATCACAGAGGCAGTTATTGTGTAAATACGAACCCTGGAAAAACACAAACATCTTTCTTTAAACAAAAAGAAACTTTTCTCATCATTCAGTGTCATAAAACTGGATTCCTGCTGATTCTGGTGATTAAAAACAAAGTTCAGAGTTGATCATGTTTACATGGTCACAAAAACATTCTCCTTTGAAATAACAGTGGAATATATTTTATTGATAAGTTTTGCTGGGCTGATTGTTGTAACAATTGATCAACTGCAGCTGGTCCAGGCAATTTGCTTTCAAGTGACTTAATGCTAACTTGATGTGGCTCACTTCAATTTTTTCCCTTGTACAAATAAGACAAAAAAATCATTATCTCGCATAAGAGATTAAAAAAGTCAGCTTTTTTTTTATCACATTCATGCAGAGGGAAGAAAAGATCCCAGAAGAGGAAAACAATATTCTTTTTAACTTTTACTTTACTAGATAAGGTGGGCTGCACAGTGTCACAGTTGGTAGCACTGTTGCCTTGCAGCAAGAAGGTTGTGGGTTCGCTTCCCGGCCCGAAGTTTTTCTGCTTGGAGTTTGCATGTTCTCCCTGTGCATGAGTGGGTTCTCTCCGGGTTCTCCGGCTTCCTCCCTAGGTGTCAGTGTGCGTTTATGATTGTTTGTCCTGTCTGTGTTGCCCTGCGACAGACTGATTTAAGGTGTTTTACACAAACAGAGCTGGAAACCCTGTTAAGATGTACAGATTCATATAATATACAGTATCCACCAGCTGTTTGCTAACTGCTGCTGGCTAGTCTGAAGGAGCTGAGTGGAGGAGTCATGGCATTAGGTCCTGCTCTGTGAGGGGGAAGCTCAGTAGCTCTGAGGAGGAGCTGCACCTCTAAGGTGGAGCTAGATCCACCCGGGTGTTTTGCACAGCTGAATGGTTTCTGTGGAGATTAAAAGTTTTGTCAAACATGTATTAAAGAATCAAGAGAGCACTCCAGATATGTTTTGTTGAGGGAATAACATTTTTAATCTGATGTAAAGCTAAAGAAAAATTATTTTACATAATACTGCCCCTTTTAAGCAGACTGATGGCTCACAGGGTTATTTTACATTTTCATTCCAGATGTTCAAAAGAACGGGACAGGGTGATGTAGGGTCGCCACTCTTAACCTCTCTGGGAAATTCTCCTGGCTTCCGGCTCTTTTTCTGGGCTCCGACACAGGGAGGTCAGGCTTATAGAGGCTAGGAGACGTGGTGAGCCGGGTTCCTGAGGAACATGACGAAGAGTGACACGCTGTGCCAGCAGCTCCTGTGAGAGGAGTCAGCGCTGATGCAGGATTCACACTCATCACGCAGTGAAGTGGCCCTGTCGATGACAGTGGCACACACGGCAGGTCTGTGGCGAGAAGAGGATCTGATGCGTTACTGCCTGTGGACAGCACCATGTGTTCTGGATGTCCATAGAGTATTTGTAAGGGCATGTCAGGTCATGAAACTGATGGGTGGAACATGTTAGAGAAGCAGTGTCACGTACAAATGGTCTGTTTTGAGCTTTACATCATATTATAACATTATTCCCTCATCAAAAACATACCTGGAGTGTTGCTTTGATTCTTTCAAGCATGTTTGAGAAATCCTTTAATCTCCATGGCAACCATTCAGCTGTTTAAAATGCTAGGTCCACCCAGGGTGGACTGTATTACATATTACAGAGCAGTGGTGTCCCACTCAGCTCCTTCAGACTAGCCAGCATTTGTTTTAATATTTACCCAGAACGCCCTGCACTGTAGTATGCTTCTTGTTTTTGAAGTTGTTTGACAAATACAGGATTTTTTTTAACAACTGAACATAACAGTTACTTCACCGTAATATAAAATGATACTGATGTGGCTGGTAAACATAATACTGCCACTTTCAATTATCATCTAACTTCTCTTTGTGGGGTTTTTGAAATTGCACGCAGTCACATCTCAGTCAGAGTATTACAAGATATGTTGCCCTACATAAAGTATCTGATGCTTTACACAATATGACCAACATCTAGAAAAGGTCACTGCGTGAAGTAATTGTATGTGTTCACAGTTAATGTCATTGATGATTAGCCTTTCTAAATAAATGAGATTATTTGTGAACTATTCTTCAAACACACACTTTATACAAACAGTGAGTCACGTGCGCATAAGACCAAACTTGGTAACGAAATACATGCATGATAGAGAAAGAAAGAAAGAAAGGAAGAAAGAAAGAAAGAGTCGATAAAGGTTGAAAGGTGCAGACAGGTAGAGATATAAGATGAGATAAAGAGAAATACTGATAAAAAGAGTGATAGTTATTCTAAAAGTAGCAACCTCTTATTCTTACACAAGCATAGAGAAATTTGGTAAACTTGAATCTCATAGGCCTAATAATAACACATCTTCATTAAAATAGGACAGGGAGATAGTCCTGAACTTAGGTCAGTTTAAAGCTGCAGTATGTAATGTTGAAGAAGATTTTAGGTTAAAATAAATTTAGGAAAATCTCTGGCTCTATCTTTCTCTCACGGATCCCAGGTTCTCCCGACGGGCCGAAGTGAAACCACACAGAAAACAACAATGAGTGTAGATGTCACAGAATTTCAGAGTTTAATCCAATAGAAGACAACGTATGAAATTCCAACAGAAACTGCAGAACAACAGAGACATACATTCATTTACCTGAGACAAATGGAAAAGAAGAAAGAAAGAAAGAAAGAAAAGCAAAGACGTCTTTGGAGAATTGCGAGAGCAAATCTGATTTGTTACTCCTGTGTAGAAAGTTTTATAGTAAAGGCATATTCTTGCCTTTAATTTATTCAAATAAGGCTTACCTTTGCTCATCCAACCAGGAGCTGTCTCTGACCGTCTTTAAAGTTAGAAACTCCCTCAATTTGTTTCCAAGATCAAAGGCCATTTGTCCCCTTTGTCTAAACAAAGTGGAAGCAGAGCTTCTCCTCTACTGGCCTGGACTCCTGCTGTTTTTACGGCTTTTCACAGATCAGTGTGAAAACTGGAACTTCTCCTGATTGTTTCCCACACAGACAAAGGGCAGTTCAAAAAGATCTTAGCAAACAATCTGCTGTGACTACAGGTAAAATAAAGGTCAATAGGTCAAAATAAGTTATTAATCTGAAAACTATAATTAGGCTATTTCAATCAAGACATGTTCCATTTTAAAACTAGCATATTCTAAATGTATTTTCTTAACAGTAACTTTTATTAAAAAATAATCTGTGAAAAAAAAATCTCTTTGTGGTCCTACTGCCATCTGCAGAAGTAAACCGCTCAGTCAGAAACAGCCAATCAGAGCCAGGAGGAGGGTCTTGGCACTGTCAGTCATGGAAAACGTCTTAAAAGCTAAATAATCTGCCAATGGGACAAGAACTTTTTCATCAATAAGAATTTATTGATTTAAAACTAGTTCTAATATCTTGCTGAAAAGCCACTTACAAGTCAATTGAAGTGAGCTAATATATTTGCACTAGAAACTAAACTAAAAACACCCTAAGATTTTGTGTTTTTGCCGTGAACGCTCACGCTAGTTAGCATAGCCACTGATGACGGCGGACGAACATTTTTCCTGTGACGTTCGGTTGCTTCATCCTCAGCTTGTGTGATCACACGAGAGCGACTGGCCAAATCTTGTCTTTGAAGCCATCTAATAGAACTGTGTTTTGTAGGAAGACAAATTAAATCGGTGCTTGTCTTTCCATTTGTTTTACCGTTTAAATGCCCCTTGTTCAAACAGAAAGTGTTCTCCAGGGACAATCTCTACTCTCGCTTGCTTATGAAATGCAACTCTGTTTATCTTCCAGCACGTTCGTGTTCTGGCCATTAAAACGCGTTGCACTGTGTGTGTGTGCGTGTGTGTGTAATATCCCAGAGACGGATAATAAGTGCCTGTGCACACAGCATCGACTTACTCATGTCAATTAGAGCGAGTTCTACGACTGCAAGCTGTCTTCAACTACATGGTGGAAAAAGTTGAAATCTCCATCTCATAAGGACAGATTTCCACTAACGGCTTAAACGGCGTAATCTCTCATATTAAATGATAGCTTAAAGGCAAGCGTAATGATGAGGAATAAGAAATACCCACAGGGTATGCATCATCGTAAGCATCAACAAGCATGAGTGGCTGTGATGGAGGATCCTGCAGGACAGGACCAGCTTCGCGGATCTGGTTGTTTTTCTACGTATTTACTTTTTTTTTTTTTTTTCTGAGGGTTATTAGATAGAGCAGCATCTTGTAAACAAGGGGGAAAAAAATTCAGCTTTTACATGAGCAAATTGTGCTCGTTTTCTCTCTGAGGTGGGTTAGTCATCCAGTTTTTCAACTTTCTTCTAGAGCAAGTCGCTTGGTTTACTCACACAGCTGTGTACTCTGACGCCTCGGGTGCCACCGACTGCCAGCGCCGTTCGTGTGTACGCCGCCATTTCCTAAGCTCACACCGACGGGCCGTCAAATTTTCTGTGATGAATAATCATATCTCATTCGGTTTAATAAGCAGCATTTCAGATTCGTGTAACCAACGGGTCTGAAATGCTCTTATTCTTTGACTTGATTTCTAAATGTACTTGCATAAATATGTGCACAAGAATACGCAGAACCAGTACTCAGTTTTTACGTTCCACTAATCTGGAACAAACTTCCAGAAAACTGCAAAACAACCGAAACACTGACTTCCTTTAAATCAAAGCTAAAATCCCACCTGTTTGCCTTTGATTCATAAGAATTGTAACATTGATAAACCTCTTTGATGCAGATTTGCTTGATGATTTTGATGACGTTTGACAATGTGTTGTTACCGTTTCATAATTAGTTACTTTATTATGTTTTATGGTGTAAACGTACTTTGAACTGGATTGCTGCTGAAATGTGCTGCTCCAATAAACTTAACTTGACATCCACAAAGCAAACATAGTAAAACCAGATGTTCACAAACTCTGTACAAAAGCACAATAACTATTTTTTGTCAATGTCTGCTATGAAATCAAACAAAACTATTAGTATTTTTACATCACATGGCATGACCAAAATTTGTTTCTGTTTAGTAAATTTCAGAATATTAAGCAAGATATTTGTTGGATGTGTTTTTAGTAGGTTCACAAACACTGAGGTTAAATGTCCTCTAAGCAACTTGTGAGAGCCCAGATGACTTAATCACTTTATTCACAAAATATGACTTGGCATTAGCTTTGGTTTTTAACTTCCTGTTTGTGGCCTAAGGTATGTACAAGTAAGCCAGACAGAAAAGCCAGACTAAGGAAAGCCATTTCAGAGGGAATGGGACATTATTCTCGAAAATTCCTGTGTGCTTGTGGAAAAATTATGAATAAATATTCAAACCTAGTAAAATGTATTAACTGTGACAAGGCAGTTAAAAACCAGAGCTAATGCTAAAGACATATTGCTGATTAACATGCTTACTACTACGAAAGCCAGCTTAGCCTCTTAAATTAATACTGAAACAAAGTAAAATATATGAACTGTTAATGCTAAAGACACATTGACTAGCTTAGCCTCTTAAATTAACATTCAAATATATGAACTGTGATAAATCAGTTAAAAACCAGAGCTAATGCTAAAGGCACATTGGCTAGCATGCTAGCTTATAAGAAACTTGTTAAAGCAATATCTAAATATTCAAGAGGGATACAGCCGTCATACACAAAAATAAACAAAGTTACAAAATGACATCTTTGGCTATTACAGCAAAAGACACTTTGGTTAGCATGCTAGCCAGTATACTAGCTTAGCCTCTTAAGCCTAATGCAGTCATTGCCAATAAATGTCATATTTAGCTGTGGTTGTCAGGGAGATGGTGTACCAGTGCTCACCGAATAAAATATTTACAAAAAATTTCACCAAAAGACAAATTTGCAGCTTTGACTCCAACCTCTTCTTTTGCCTCTGTCTCCCTTTCACGCCACACACTGTCATTTCCCCACATCTCAGCAATCCACATGCAAATCACAGAGCAGGAAGGTATCGTTCATTTGTATTTCTTTGAAACACTGTGCAGAGCTAGCGAGAGGGAATTGATACCCAGCACACACACATTCAAACCATCTGGACATTTGCAGCATCAAAGATTAAATGAGCTCCATATATTCCACAAACAGATTGTCGCTGTAACTGTGTTAGCCGGATGATGAGACAGGAGGCACAATGTACAACACAAATCACATGATGCCAGATTCTATATGTGCTTTAGATCAATGCCCACAAACAACAACCTGCCAGAATCGAGCTTTATGCTGGCAGCATGTTGTCAGTTTAATGCCAAATAAACTAGACATATTATTTATACACTCGACAGTGTTGTAGAAATGTGTTTAGCATTTCTGGCCATAAGTAAAAGCACTTGACTCTGTAGGCACAATCGCCAACACACCCATTCATACACCAACAAGCCGTTATCTATGTCCACGAGACAACTCCAAGGTCAAAACCAATGTTGATTACAAGGACCAAAAGGCCTTTCTCAAATCTGGTGAAAACCTTTACATCGGAGCGACGAGATACATTTGTTATTGTTGTTGTTGGAAGCACTACTTCTTGTTGAATGAATTAGTTGTGGAACTCGACTAAAAATTAATTAATCTCAGTTATCCATCGTTAACCTCAATCGAATTTTAATCAGAAACTATATTTCAACCACATTAAAACATTTTCAATTTCAAGACAAATGAGCTCAACAACAGATACTTCTTATTTTTAATATGCTATTTAGGTTCGTAAACCATCACAATGCGGAAAAGGGTTATTCTACCTATTTAGCTTTCGAGTGTTTCAGGAACTCCTGATCATTCATGAAATTTCTTTGAAAAAAACACTTTTCCACAAAGAAGGCTAACTGCTTTTAGCACAAGTTGAACAAGAACAATATCCTTATCCAACTTCCCATCAAATAGTTGTTTTTTTAAGTAAAAAGTGAATCCCTTGTGGGCCAACAGAAGTAGTTTTGTCATCTCTGTTGTTAGCAGATGTCACTTGTGCGTCAGATTTATGGGCGTACCAGAAACGTATGAATAAAAAAGGTTCCGGTCGGAATTCTTAAAAAAAATTCCGACTGGAGCGGCAAATTCCTTCCAATGTGTTGTGAAGAAATGACAATCAAATTCTTATGAAGATATGCGCTGGCATAGAAGCCATAATTATTTGGTCCCTTGAATTAATTCCACTTCTTACCGTCACAGTTTTACTTTAACTTTAACAATGAATTAAAAGTTAAGGTGCTTCACTTTTAGCTTAATCCGTATTGAGGAAGGATCACAGTTTTCAAATGTTAGATCAGGGGTCTGAAACCTGAACCTCTGGAGCCGCAAGTTGTTTCTGTTAATATATTAGCTGATGAAATATTGCCCTATTTGTTTTTGTTTGGTTTTATTCTTTTGTTCTGTGCCCCATGTACCGCCACTACCGTTAAATTTGGTCTAGAAATGCCACTGCTGCCAGTTTGTGCAAACGCTTGATGGCTCTTTAGGGTAATCTTAAAGATGTGAGTAAAAACAGAGTAAATCCATAAAAAGAGAAACTTTTATTTTTATTTTTTTTTAACTCCACTGTGACCGCGTGTGTGTAGAAAAGCAAGAGAGCAGAGAAATGGCCTGCTGTAAAAAGCACGGAGTTCCCACTGAGGGCCTTTTAATATTTTACAGTACGTCTGAAAAATCTTTAGTCAATTAGGTCAAGTCAACTTTGTGTAATGGACTGGTGGAATTTTGCAGAGTATTTCTGCTTCAAGCTTTGGACCGGCTTTTCAAACGGAAACTGTGAAAAGAAGAAATTCTGAGACTCTGGAGGTAGTGCTTGAACTTTTGAACTCTGAAATACATCGCTACACTGTTGTTAAAATCTAACTCATAAAAACATCTGAGGAAATAAACAAATCTTTTCATATAGGGTTGTCCTACTGTGTGTGTGTGTCCTGCTGCTCCCTGTACAACATATTCAAACAACTCTAATCTCATGAGACAGAAAAACAAAACATTTCCCAATGTCTGAAAGGTAGTGTGAGATGCAGTAGAAAAATTTCATATTAAGAAACTGAGATTTTATTTTATTTTTTTCTTTTCTGAAAATCTGCGCTCTAGTGAGCAAAGTGTTGAACCTGTCTTCTCCCTGTCATCGGGTCCATCTGTGCTGACAGAACAGCCTGAGTGTGACTCTGCCGAGAATGTGCCGCGTTTTCAAACACTTAGGTTCAACGTTCAAGCACATCAGTCACGGCCGGTGATTTATTGACTGAGGATCCGACTTTATATTCACTTCAGCTGGGCTGAAGCCCGGAGGCTCCACACCCTGGCCTGGCCGCTGGGTGGAACGTGAAGACAAGAAATGCTCATTAGGGTTCTCAATCAATCTTGCTATTTTGCTTATGGCCACAGTCTTTCAGCCGTCCGCTCTCTAACTCCACTAGCTCTCTCTTGTGCTTTCACCGGCCCATTTGTCCATGCATCTGCTTATTTACTCACTCAATTACTTTATTTATTCTTCAACAAAAACAGACTGTTAGACAAAATCAAACCAGCATTTTAAAGTCAAAAAGACAGGTTTCTACCTTGTGAAAAACCATAAATAATACCCCTTTGTCAACATTTTGTCATGTTATAGTTACACATTTCAATGCATTTTATTGGATTTTGTTTGTGATAGTGATAGGAAGGAAATCGTTACATGGCTATTACCGTTACATGGAAATAAAATTCTTAAAGGTGTGGTATTATGTATTTTCCAGGCACACTATCTAATTAGTATGTTCCCTTCAGTTGTTATAAAAATCTTATACATAGATCAAATATAAATTTGTGATTCGTTTTGAAATTACGCCTCTGTCTCTTTAAGAAAGTCCTGCTGTTTCTGTAACTCCGCCTCCAGAAAGTTGTCATAACATGGCTCCTCTATTAACCCTTTAACAACGTTTCTACCAGCCTTTCACTAAGCAGCTCATATGATGAGCTCAGCAGTTCTGCCGTTTCACCAGGTGTTTGCTATTTGCTGCTGGATTGCCCAGCTGAATGGTTGCCATGGGAGATTAATGGATTTCTCAAACATTGCATGAAAGGATGAAGGCAACACTTCAGTCCGAGTGGAGAGCATCTTTGAACATTAGCTTCCAAGTGAATTGCCGCAGAATTACAACTGAACATTGGTTTATCAAACTAAAGTTTTCCCACAACATAATGCTGCCACCACCATATTTTACTGCGAGAACAGAATGTTCGGGGTCATGTGCAGTGTCAGTTTTCCTTCTATACTAAAAAGTGCAGAACACCTTCATCCACATGTTTGCTGTGTCGACAGGTAGGGTTGCGGTAAACATGTTGGCAGTTTGCCACAGATTGTCAGAAGATTCTCCCACCTGGGCTCTGGATCACACAGCTCCTTCAGTGGAGCTGACATTAGCCTCTTGACTGCTTCTTTGATTAGAGCTGTGATTGCCTGGTTGGTTTGTTTAGGTTGATGGCCGTGTCTTAGTAGCTTTAAAGTTGTGTGCTCCGTTAGAAGCTCGAAGTCATCGTTTTTGTTACCTAACCCTGTTGTAAGTTTCTCCACAATGTTATCTCTAACCTTGATTGGGTACGAAACGCAGTGGATTTTGAAAACTATTCATACTTTCTCTCAAGTAGTGGGTACTGCTAGCTAAAAGGTTAGTTGTGCTATCCTGAAAGTACTAATCATTCACATTAGTTGGTGTAATACCATGGAGGCACTGCACCAACATGGTGTGTAGAGGAAGCTAATGCTAAGGAGCTAACTTTCATTCAATTTGTATATCTGCCCTTGAAAAATCACAACCCCGCAAACTTTTAATTTTGACATAAGCTACATGTTCTTTAGTGTGCTTAGATATAGTATGTTTATATTATGTTCTCTACTGTCTGTGTTTTATTTTATTCCTGTATTTTTGTTTGAAAAAACATTATTAGGGATTGAAAGCGTGGAAGTGAGAGAAGGAAATGGAACTGCTGTGTAAATAGTCTTCACAATAAAAGCATAAATAGAAGTTATTTGAAGAATTCGATAACCAAAACTTGAACACAAGTGCTGAGCTTTATTCAAACTAAAGTTTACAAAATGGCAGAGTAAATTTTGTGCTTTGGAATTTAGCCGCAAAACGTTTTAGTAGTTGCCAAAAGCACTAAGCAAAAAATTAGCTCTATTAGCACATTAGTGGATTAGCGGAAATGCACCCGCCACTGGTTTTCATATAAAATCCCAATAAAACACACTGAAATGGAAAGTTAGTGCAACATTACAAAATGAGACAGAAAGGCAAAGGAAAGATGGCAATTTCCAGCACTCCACTTTTGTGTTGCATTGTCCGTGTGGCAGGTCGATCTTTTTTTTCCACTCTTGGCTTGAAAACATCCGCTGACACATTGGTGAAAATAATTTTTCTTTACTGTTTTATGTTCTTTTGAACTGTGACAGTGACTGGGAGCAAGCCTCTCAGGCCACTGGCAGGATCTTTTCAAGGTTGCTTATTCTCACTTTAAGCGTTTGGACATTTTTTGTTGCATCAAGGCCACTTGACCACATTTCAGAAGCTGACCGTTATCTCCGTTTCACAGATAGGTGTCACGTAGTCGGAGGTGAGCGTTTCTCGTGGCCAATCTGTGCTGTCGGGAAGTGGGCCGGTCCTCGGGGATGCGGCGAGTTGCTCAGTATGCACAGCTGCAGAGATGCAAGGATTTATACGAGCTGAAGGATGTGAAAACGGCATTAACGGAAGGCCAGGTCAGTTCCGTGTTGCTTCCCCCGGGTTTGTTTCTCACAAGGGGGTTATAGTTTCAGTTAAGGCCGTGAATCTTGCTGCCCGATTTTCTTGCTGAGCCAGGCCTCCATCGACGGTGCGAACCTTGAGATAAGGTCCACATATATTTACATTCAAAGTGCTGTTTGCTTTCATACGTGACCTGAGGAGCTGGTGTAGTATTAGAAGAGTGGAAAAACACCCAAAGAGCGCAAATGTTCTGGTGGCCTTTAGCTGTCAATATGTTGCTGCTTATCTGTTGTGTATCCAGCTGGTTAAAAAAGAGGAAAGTTTTCCTTTCAGTAAGAGGAGAAGGGACTAAATCCCTCTAGGACCTCATTGTGTTTGGTTGTTTCTTCCATCTGTAGCTTCCGGAGGACAGATTGTGATGTGGTGTTCACTAAAATATAAAATCCTTTGTCATTACCGTGTGCGTCTCCCTTAATTCCTACAGCTGGGACGAGTATTACACCCCTTAATCAATGCCATAGTGGAAGATGGCAGCACTGAACATGATGTTTCTATGCATTTATGTTGTCATTCCGGACTGTGACAAATTGTTTTTGCTGCAGATGTTTTCTCAAGAGAATAAAACTGATTGAAATTTTATCTTTTAAGTGTCAGCTTTTATTGATGAAGTTTTTCAGTTGCGGTAAAACTGACAAATCTTTCGATTTTAAAGAAATATTTTTAGCCAGAAAAGAATGTAAAAAGTAAAAATAAAAAATCAATAGTTAAACCAGAACGTAAAAAGTAAAGCATTATGGGAAAGAACAGATCAAAAGGCAGATGAGCAGAAAGTTAGTTCTCCACAGAGATATCAGGCAGATATCCGTACATCGTTGCTCGGTTGCTGGTGCCCATCTCCAGCGGTCATTGGGCGAAAGATGATGTACACTCTGACCAGTCGCCAGTCTATCAAAGCACAACTCTGTGTGGAAACACACACACACTCTCACCAAGCGAAAGTGTAGCAAGACCAGTTGACCTACAGATTGATGTATATTTTTGCAAAACTCCATGTGTCAATCACAAAACGTATGAAAATAGTCAACCTATAATCCTACATCTCCTTTACTGGAGCAAAGGCTCTCTAAGCAAAGACTCCAACATGCAAAAATAAATTGTGCAAAGACTGCACTTCTCTGGATTAGCCTCTGATGTAATGGGAATCTCCACTTAACACCGATTCTACAACAGGAGTTCAAACTCAGGTGAAAGAAAAGACAACTGAGGCAACGACCTTCTGCTGTGGTCTGAGCAGTTTAGTTACAGAGTTAAAGTTAAAGACACATTTACAGTAAAAAACAAATGCATGTTATCATGTTTAGACAGGATGTATTGATGTTACAGCAGCGCCGTTTGCTACCAATGACTAAAATTCTAAAAGGTGTGTTAGCCACACTCCTATTAGTGTGTGGCTAACGGCAGCAGCTAGCTTGAGCGTCTAACTGTGAAATGTGCTCACTTTATAAACTCTACTGCAGCAAATTCAAGTAAAGTATTTACATTTAACTGCAGATTTGTTACCCTTGCCTTTTTTTTTTTTAAATCAACTTTTGAACTTGTGGTGGTTGTTGGTGTAGCGCCCCCACAGGTGAGGAGGGGAACACATTTTTCAACTAGCTTGGTTTATTTGATGCAGTGCAAATAAAGCTGATGCGAACCGCAGCAGCTGAAGATGTAACACATGTTGCATTTCTGCTCCTTTAATCAAACCGTCTCTACTGGACTATCAGGAGTGAAAACACCCTTAAAAATTAGTATCCACTTATTTCAGTTTCTA
>NW_006800165.1:26248-39242 GCF_000485575.1 Poecilia formosa | reverse complement strand
TGATGCTGTCTAGTGAACATGTTTCACATGCTGGTTTTGGCCCGTTTGGACAAGCTGAGATTGAAACGGAGCATCAGAGGATTTTCTAGAAATCATGTCCCGGACGTCAATTTATTCATGTCTGTTTGTGTGTGGCTAACAGCAGCAGCTAGCTTGAGCGTCTAACTGTGAAATGTGCTCACTTTATAAACTCTACTGCAGCAAATTCAAGTAAAGTATTTACTGCAGATTTGTTACCTTTCCCTTTTTTTGATCTCACTTCTATTAAAAAAATAAATAAATTCAGTCATAACCTAAATACAAATTAAGTCAATTACAATATTGTTGAAAAGTCAATTTATTTCAGAAACTTTATTTCTGTGAAACACATCATATAGATTATTTACACACAGAGCGGCTGCCTTTATTTCTCCTAATTATGATGATTTTCCTCTTACAGTTAATGAACACATGGCATTTAAAATTAAAACGTTACATCAGTCCAACAATAAAAGAAAATTATACTTCAAAAATGTGGATTTAATGACACATATGCTTAATAACACCAGCTTAAAGATGATTTCAAAAGATACTTTTAATCAGACAAATGAGCCTCATCAGAAAGCATATTGTAATTTTTTGAATATGACTGCATAATATGCATTTTTCATGCATTCTTTCAAAACCAACCTGGTTCTAATGTCCCTATTCATTTTAAGACTGGCTGTACACGTCTTTGTGCATTTGGAGGCATCAGGTTTTTTATATGAAAAGGTTGGAAAAATGTATCTTTTTCCTAAATTGATTTAATTCATCGTTTTCTGGTGGAAACCAGAATTCATGGCTTCATCAACTGAAATTTCGGTCCTGAAGCAGCACCAGAGCATCACACTGTCTGCACCACGATTTGAAATGTTTAACCTTACCTAACAGCAAACTGCTTTGTTTTAAATGCTAATCAAGTTACATAATATTCAACTTCAATATCTTACGGCTGCATTAACACTTAGATTCTAATCTAATATCAGTAGATTTTTTTTGTGTGCGACATCCTGTTGTTGTTTTTCAGCCGCCATCCCTCTCCTTTCATCTGTTTTCGAAAACTCTCCGTTCCCGCAGTCCTTTAATAAAAAAACGCTCTGGTGCATTTTCTTTAGTTGGCAAATCAATTGATTCCAGCAGAAATCTGGTCTCGTATCATGCAATCCTTGTCCAATCTTTGAAATCATGTCAAATCGGCGACTGTAAGCGAGGGCCTGCCCGTGGTGACAGCGAGGAGCGGTCGGGTAAGGAACAGGACGGTCGGAGCGCCCACGGCGTTTTTTTTTTTTTTTATCTGAAGAGATTACTGACGGCAGCTATGGCCTCTCCGCCCGGCTGCCAGAGCGCCCCGGCTTTGAACCTAACTCCGTCTGAATGGTAATCACCTGGGAAAAGGTCCCAATTATCTCCCTGGGACTCTCTGAGGTACGGTGTCCCTGTCACTCTCCCACAGCCGTGGCTTACACACCGACACGCACATCAAGTCACTTACATACTGTACAATAAGGCGCCGACATATAGACTAGAGTGTTACTCTGCCAACGGTGCAACTTTGGGTTAAGAATATGTCTCAACAACGTCGCAGCTGTCCTTAGACATCTAGATTATAATTAGGTTTGTAAGGTATTAAGTCTAAAGGTGAACGCTTCGACGTCCCTGTGACGTTTAAATGTTGACATTAACAAGCTGCGTTTCCATTACAGATGTGAGTAAAACTTTAATATTCTGCCAATATTTTGCAATTGTGATGTTTCCATTACATCAGAAACTGAATTAGCACCGTTGGGTAATCTGGAAGGTATAAAAAGAACCTAAAACATGATCTATAGCTCTGAAGACCTTTCCATTACTAACTCTGTCAATATTCCGCTAAAGGAGGAAAGTTACAATTTCGCGATTGCGGTGTTTCCATTAAACGGGAAATGTGATTAAAATCACACACGAATAAGTATGTTCACACGATACGTCATTAAAAATCATGTTACGTCACTGTCGACCCAACTGCTTCCTGTTTTTCTCTTCATGGTTTGTGCCAGTGGCAACATCTGGTTGTCGATCACATGACTCATGTGATGCGAGAAATTGTTTCCGTTGCAGTTTTGCAAAAAAGCTCAATTTCAATATGGCCAAAAAAAAAACCCACCTCATGCTAGCAGCAAAACTTTTTTTTTTTTAAATCTATTTTTTTAAATGCCGTGTTTCCATTAAGCACATTTATTTTCGAAAAGTCAAATTGCGAAATGATATGGTCAATGGAAACACAGCTAAAGAAAGATCAACTATGACAAACGTAACTTGCGTGTGCCGTTGTCAGTTTTATGGAAGATTTTTATTGAAAATGTCAAAGAGCTGATGACTGTTCTGAACTATAACAAGTTTCTGGTCTTTGGACCAGAAACTCAGTGTCACAGATGCTAGTAGAAAACTGCAATAGGAGGTTCTGATTTATTTACTAAACCAGTTTGTCTTCCCAGTGTTGCATAAAGGCCAGTTTTGTGTCTCTGCAGTTCCTCCAGTGTTACTGGGGGCCTTTTATCTCTGCTTAATGCCTGGCGGTTCATACCCAAAGCCATGTTTTGGTAGCACTGCAGCTGTACTGTTCGCTTTCTGTTATAAATTGTGGATTAAATGGCGCTCTGTGACATTGTTCAAAGCTTGGAATATTAAGTCTAAGTCTGCTGTGTCTGCAGGTCTTTGTGCTGCTGTTTGTTGACTAATCTTCTCTAAAGCTACGTTCACACAGCAGGCAAAAGCCACCCACATTTTTCTTATCTTACACATCTTAACACAAAACACATCCAACTTTCTCACAGCAGTCTAAATGACCCAATTCCAATTTTTTTTTTTTTTTTTTTTACTTCAACAAAATCCGACTTGAGCCAATTCCATATGAGGAATACATATTTGATTGTCTTCAAAACGTCTGAAATCTGAACCGTCATGTCATTAGTGCGAGACACGCATCATAATTCTGCACCAGTCGTGGAAAATCTGGACATAAACAACTCCAGAAATATATTATGCTAAACTAATAAAAGAAATCTGTCACTGAATCGCATCACATCCACAATCCCACCACTCTGAGCTTTGACTAACAGACTTCTCTACAGAAGTGTCAGTCAATACTTCACACAAAACTATTGCTATACGATGTGCTTTTTATTTCCATTAGCTTCTTTCGTCTTGTTACGATTTTGTGAGAATGTTGTCGGCTCCCATCGCCAAATAAACCTTAAAATTGACCCAAAGACTTTTGGAAGCAGAGCGCTGTTGTGTGATGTAAATGTTCTTCTTCTGCACATTGGGGTCATAACCCGTTCCTGTAGAAGTCTGATTGTGGTCACATCATTCAGTAGAAAATTAAAAAAGTCATATTTCTGCAAAAAAATTGGAATCGAGCACCAGGACCTGAATGTAGCCTAGCAAATATCTGAGGCCTTCACAAAGAGATGAAATGAATTTGATATGAAGGACATGGTTTGCATTGGGTTTCTTTTTGTGGTACTAGAGTAAAAAGGGGCTAAACACAAATCCATTAATTCCTTCCCAAAACCGTAACATACGGATTCACAAACTCTGTTCTGCAACACTGGAGTTAGTCAGAGTGTCTAAACTCAAAACCCATCAAAGCTTTTCGCTAAAAACCATAAAGTTAAGGCCCTCTCGCTTCAGGAAATGCTTTCAAACCAAACTTGATCCACGGAGTGATTTTTCCCCAGCGGGTTTCTGAGAACACGGTGCTCTCACCGGGTCGCAGATGTCTTCCAGCTCGGCTAATCAGGAAACGGCACGTTGTTTTACTAAACGTAAACTTATCATCTCATCAGAAGTGCAGCGGTTTGAAAGCAAAGGCATGACCAACCGGAGAGGTCTGAGCGAGAGGGCTGACCCCCTCGCTCAGCAGCGGGGTTGAAAACACACAGCAGGGTCCAGAGATGGTGTTGGTGATAGAGAAGAGGAGAGCGTCTGATTGAGATAAAAGACTCTGCCTCGGCTTTAAGCACCACCTGATTGTGATTGGGTAGCAGATCAGAGGAAGTGACAGAGAGAAAAATGGATGGATGGAAAGGATGGATGAGCAGATAAAGTGGCGGCCGGAGCGCGGACACTAGACGGATGGCGTAGCGGGTTCCATCTCGGCGATCACACTTTACATACCGGCGGCTTCTCGCTGCGGGATCTCAGGAAGAGATAAAAGAAAGAAAGAAACACAATTCCAGCGGCGAGGGAAGATGTGTGATCAGCCGGGTGTTTCGCTGTCGATAAACTGTTTTCATGACCCAGCGTTGTACATGTTGCACCCTACGGTTCTGAAATATTCAGAATTTTTCCTTTTTTTTTTTTTGCTTGTTGCACCACTGCCTGGTAAGCGGAAGAACAAGGCATTTCCCTGAGTCATTTCTAATAATGTGATTTTTTTTTTTTTGCCCTTGAAAATGTAATCAGAGCATTTAAAAAAGGCTTGCAGATCTTTAATCCTCCTCCAGTACACCGAAGTGCTGCTGTGAGATTAAAAGAAACATTGAATCACTCATGTATTTCATTTTTTTATTTTATTTTTTTACCGTGTTAATTGGTCAAGCTCTTTTAGAAGTGCCATGATGATCCAAAATAGGCTGCATTATTTTAAAATAGTTTAGAGGAAGTGACTTGACCCCAAATGTTCACCTCAACAAACACGCACGCACGCACGCGCGCACACACACACACACACACACACACACACACACACACACACACACCTCTAATTACTAAGCAATATTTGCGGAGGAAAACTAGGATCCTAATAACACAATCAAACCCAGTATTAGCAGCATCATGCTAACATACCACCATCATGCTAACATACCACCATCATGCTAACATACCACCATCATGCTAACATACCACCATCATGCTAACATACCACCATCATGCTAACACTTCAGTAGAACAGAGAAGTCGGTTAGCTTAGATAGGAAGGTGAGTCTAGCTAAATACAGAGAAATCCTGGAAATAAATCATTAGTTTGTAGTTTGGAGGTTCACTTCTCAAGACAGAAAGTCACCATGGCAGAAAATGTACACATCTGTCCAGGGTAACCTCACATTATGATTTCTAGAGTTCTAAAAGGTATGGAGGGAAAATGAAAGCAAACTGAACTTTCTGACATTAATTGAGAGGTCGCATATGGCTGGCTTTTCATTTGTGCACTAAAGTACCAATTATTATTTCAAAGTGGAGAGGTCAAAGAAGAGAAAAAAATTTTCTATAATATTTTATATGAAATCTGTAAGAGTTTAAAATATGATCTAAAGGAAATGATGACACTATTGACCATGTGAGCTGCTGGGAGCTTTGAATACATATAGTTAAACCTTTAGGTTTAAATCCTTTAAGTTTTTTAAATCAACATGAAGAAATATAAACATTTTATAGTGGATTTTGATTGCTTAAATGAGTGTAAAGAGTTTTTAATTGTTTATTGAGAAGGGTTTAAATAATATTAGATGTGCCGTTTTTAATTAAAATGTACATGTAGAAATAAATTATTTCTCTTTGATCAAATCTGGAACTCTTTTTACATTGGTTTATCTTTTTCTGAGAGTTACCTCTCTCAAAGCCAAATTTTTTAGTTAAATGAAAATGCATCCAAATCCACCAGGGTGTGATAACGTTTGGACTTAATTGAGAAAACAAAATTTGACAAGGAGCAAAATGTAGATGCAGTGAAATATGGGCGGAGTCGCTGCTTAATATTTGACTCCGCCCTTTACTAGTTGTAAATACCTTCATATAATCATATAATTCAAATAGTGAAGAATGTAATGTGGAATATAAACAAAGGAAAAAGGAACTACATGAGTGTTTAAACAGAATTTTTCACTATGTATCAAATTTATCTCTCAAACGTTTGTTTTCCAGATTGTGAGCTTTGCAACCACAAAACTTGAACCTTAAGATGAATTTTATTAGGTCATTCTGTGATAGACAAACACAAAGTAACAACTGTGAAGAAATGATGTGTGTATATGAAAAAAGTCCTAAAGAAAAAAAAAACGAAAAAAAAAACGAAAAATCTCAGTTATTGGACTAATTATTAGATGGGAAGACATTTTGAATTTCAAGATTTGTTTTCACAGTGTTTCACCTAAAATACACTGAAGTCCATTTATTATTATGTGGTAACAGGAACAAAAACAGAATATCCACTCCAAGTTTCCATGTAATATAAAAGCAGCCGCAGGGATGATAATCTGATTATCGGGTTTTTTGGTCTATCTGTGCTAGTTGAAGAGATTAGAGTGAGGAAGAGTTCAGCCTCTGGTCGCATTAGTCATGGCTACTCTACTGCACTTTTATTACAAGGAATGAATAAAGCTTTTATTGTAAAGGAACATTAAAGTGAGAACTATTACAAAGGTAATCACAAAATGAGTTTCCAGGTACCTGAGCCGTGAGGCGGCTTCTGTTAGATGATAAAGTTACCAGTTCGCAGTCTGAGCATTCCCTTCTCATTACCTATTTATGCAAAGAGAAATAAAGACGGCGGGAACAGCAGGACCTTCAGGGGTGTGAAAAAGTATATCTCTTCATCTTTTTCACATTTTTCTTGTGTTACAACCACCGACATTTTACAGGGTTGTTTATTTGTTAGATCGACACAAACGTAATTGTCAAGTTGAGGGAAAATGAAAGATGAATTCCCAAATTAATTGCAATTAAAGTCTGAAAGGCGGAGAATGCATTTTGTATTCAGCTTCCCTGTGTCAACACTGTGGAGCCACCAGTTGCTCTCTCAACTTTTGCAACTTTCGCAACTAGTAACAATGCAGTTTTCACATTTGAATATGAGAAAACGCTCAGTTTGCTCCTCAAAATAAAGAGAACATCCAGGCTTAAAGTGAAGTCTGGCCTAGATCTAGAGAACCATCCAGTCTGGACTGGAAGCCAGCGACACAAACATGGAACAATACAGAACAGGACACCTAGATTACGTCATTTTTTAGATTGCAAATTACTGAACAATCGGGTCGCAACAAGACTCTGGAATATTAAAACGGTACATTTTTTCTTAATCTGTATCACAAATCACAATTCAGTTGCTGTCAAAGCGAGTTTGTCCGACTGACCAACTGTATAACATTATATAGGCTTGACACCTTGTACGTTTTCTTAGAACTCCTATTTTAAGGTGTCTTGGCGAATGCGTGTGGCAAATATAGCGTTCATGTAAGAAACTCGTGGAGTTTAAACGACTACGTCTCTCAAGACTTTGGGAGAATTGAAGAATGAAAGCAGGAGAGGAAGAAAGTGAGAGAGAGCAATTTAAAAATGGTTACAGACTAACTAACTTTTATGCTAAAGTTAGCATCTGCTTCAAAACTTAAAGCTGTACCCCACCGATGGACATCGTCCTTTACGATTGGTCAAAACTGGACTGGATTATTGTGCACTGATTAAAGGCTCAGTGAAACAAAAAGGAGGAGGATTCTTAAGTCTTCAAAAACGTGTCTCTTTTTGTTCTTGTAAACTCAGTATTGTGTTTTGTCTCCTCTTGTCTCTGCTAAACACAAATCCATCAATGAAACACTCCAGATGCAAAGATGAAGTCATTTTCTCACTACAGTAGCCTCATAGTCACCTTTGGTGACATTTTACTGAGTATATAACGTCTGGAGTCTTCAGGAAGAGGAGATAAGCATCTGTCGGTAATGGACTGTCAGTTAGCCTTAAGGGCTCCGCAGTCATCTTGATGGTAGGTAGTTTCACTCCAATGGAGGAGAAGGAGGGGTGGAAATGTGTAGAATCTGCATCGCTGGCAGCGCTGCCCTCGTTAGCTGAACCCAACACCTCAGCTCCTCTGCTATAATTGTCTTCCCTTCAGATCAACTCACGTCTCCTGTGATTACACAGTGGACACATCGGGATCCTTGGGACTCTTATTTACATGCGCATCACCACGAATGCAAGTAAATTATTCATACGGCTCCGGCGCCGTACGGTTGATGTACAGAACACAGAGAATTTCGACGCCGGTTTGTATGTGTGAGCTGGAAGGCGCTGAGGCGAACTGCCAAGCTGTAAATAAGTGCAAAAAGGAACTCGGAGAGTCTTCTGTACTCATTATTTTCATGCGTTTCTCAGGTGGCCACCGGACGCTCTTTTGTTTCCATTACAATATTGATTCTGAAGTGCTGATATAATTTAGATTGTCGTAGGTTTTTCTACATCTTGCAGCAAACAGAAGTGCTGTTGATGACCTGGGTTGCAATAGGTTTGGGTTCTTTGTCGTTGCCACTTTTTGTTTGTCTAATTTAGTTAGTTTTATTTGGTTTTTAGAGCATTTGGTAGTTTTTATTAGTTATTTTAAGTTAAATATTTAGTTTTATTTGAGTTTTTATTAGTTATAGTAGTAGTTTAAGTTTTTCAAACTTTGGTACTTTGGAATTGAAAAGGCTTAGAGTATTGTACAGGGTGGGCCTTAAGGTTCCATAGATAGAAAAAATGAACATTTTATGTTGGACAACTGTTTTTATTTTTGTGGGACTCTCTGTGGTTGATCTCCAACATTTCCAGTTTTCTGAAACTCGCAAATAAGTTTTGCCACAGTGTCGTGTGTGACACTCGTTCCATGTTTTCTGTTAAAGTTTTGTGCAACCATGCGACTGCCTCCTGATCCATCCATCAGTATATTTTCAATTCTTTGCTCTTTTGTCAAACGCATCTTCTTGGGCAACTGAAATACAAAAGAAATATACATTTGACATTTTCCTATGTATGGAAACCTATGGCCCAAACTGTTTTATGATTTTGTATACATGGTTTGGGTAATGAATACTCAACAGAAGATTCCACTCTCAGACACATGTATTCAATTATTGCTGAACAACCAACGCACTCTGGTGTTTTCGCCCAACTTTTGCTGTCTCCATTTTGCAGCATACAGCAAGTGTCCGTTTAGAGTACAATAATTTGCCGACAGCTGACGTAAATTGCTTGCTTACAGAAATTTCACATCAGTTAGAAAGGCCAAAATATTCATAATCACTAAAACAAAGGATATTAAGTCTCTAAAAATGCATTCTATAGTTCCACTTAGTTGTTGTTTTTAGCCATTAATCGCCATTTCAGTTGACAAAAATGTTTTCTCCATTTCATTTTTTGTTATTTCATTACTTTTGGTCTGCCATATTAGCCTTGGTCAGCGGCTCCCTGGCTGGTCGCTGAGGCCTCAAACGACACGCCCGACTCTAATCACAGTCCTTCAGTGCATCCTTAATCAAAACAGACTGACCTTTATACCCAAATACAAACAACTTATTCAGGTCAAGTCCCCTTAAAGATACACGACGTTGAATTAAAGCAAAGAGAGGATGATTTATAATATACATGAGCACACTGGACCACACTGAGCTGGCTAAGCGGCGCTCTCTGCCCCGACTCATCTAGAGGCATGAAGATGGCCTATTTCTGAACGAAATACAAAGGAAGCAGAACAAACAGACCCAATGAGAGGCCCTGGAAATGAGCGACTTGATAACGGCGTTAACTGTGAAAGTGGGACACTAATGATTTACAACCCTTGAAGTGCACCTGAGCCCCCTCTCAAATAGCCCTAAATGAGGTCCTCTAATTGGACTCATCCAGCTGACCGGAGTAGCTTCTGCCAGCCTGCGGCCCCCAGAGGAGCGAGAGGAAAGTGAGAAAGACGGGGGAGGGGAGCATGACGGGGGGGGGGGGGGGGGATGGGGGGAGGCAAGCAGAGGGTCAGCTCGACGTGATGAGTCTGTCCGTCCGCAGAGGAGCTCTGGTCACAAGAGCTGCTGCGACACACCATGAAAACGTGCCGTTACCAGACAGGAATGGATTTATTTATAATATATTTCTTTTAAAGTTGAAGAGTTGTGGGCACATGTTTCCCTTTTCTAGCTTTGAAAACAGTTGAGGAGTAATAATAATAATAATAATAATAATAATAATGCTTTGGGGAAAAGGAAGCGATTATTTCAATCACTCCTTAAACTGCTCAAACTACTGATTTACAGCTTTAAACGTATAAAATGTACATGCAGCACCAGCAGACCTCCATTTGAAACTTTTACAGTAACACCATGTCTTTCACAGTGTTAGATGAGTCTGGAGGGAATAGTGAATAGTTTGACTGAACAAACCTAGAGAGAGCATAGGTAGAGTTTTAAAAAAAAAGATCACGAAAAACTTTAACGATGCTGTTGACTTAACAGACAAATCTCTAACATCATTCTTTACAAAATCAGAACTTCTCTTTCTGCAATACAAAATATCACACACATTAATGTTGGATATCTGATCCTTATGATTAAGAAATAAAAATACACATATTGCTCTGTTTTCTGCAAACAGAGCAATATGTGAAAAGGAAAAAGATCCTGTTATCTTTTTCCTTTGCATGAGAGTAGTTTTAAAGAAACACTAAAACATGATTATGTGCCTGAAAAGTGGACTGATCTTTGTTCATCACAGGATCATTGTGTAAAGACATGAGAATTTCTTTCTCAGCTCCTGGCTCTGCTTCTGATGCTAAAGCACATTTTAAAAATGACTAAATGGTTAATAATTCTCAGCAGAAATTTCATATTTCTGATCAGCATTTAGGCCCCATCATACCCAGGCGTACTTCCCTCTGTTTAGATCCACATGTACTCAAATCGGACGTCCGCCGGATATGTCTGTGCAAAGATACATTTTTATGATCGTGTACGCGTACTCTGTGTTGAACGGTATTCCCATCGAACTGTTTTGCTTGTGACACTGAGCTGATAGGATTTGATCAGCTAACCAGCATCGAGGATGTCCAGCAGGACTGACGCTCTCTGTCCCGCTCTGACAGGTGTGCGGAGGTTACCCTGGTGGAGAAATGAGGCAAGGCGCCCAGCTAGCTAATTAAACTTGCTAGTGTCCATTAGAATTGTGGGAAATAAAGAGATTTTTCACAAGAAATGTAGCCTGTTTTTAAACACTACACCACAATTCAAGCAGAGGCAGTGGTAGCATCGTACGTGATCAGCAGATACAACTGGCCCTTGATCATCTGACCATCCCACTGGGATTTGTCCAGAACCCTTTTAGCCGGTCCAGTCCTGGATGCATTCACAAACACTTAGTGAGCGTGATATTTAGTTTTAATCAGTTAATTAAGCATAAATATCTCAACCAGCAGCATGAAGAGCTTTCAAAAGGAGAGACCTTAGAGGTCAAAGAGGCACTTATGAGTGTGGGTTGGTTAAATATGCATTTGTCCCCAACATGATGAGGCACAATGAGGTACCAGAGTAATTAAGGATAAAACATTTCAGCGAGAGGAGACTGTGTCTGCAGAGGCAGACGTTCAACCAGACTGTGATGTGGTTGGTGGGGTAGCAGCAGGGCAGGCTGATTTCTTTCTTTATTTTTTTTCTTTAAAAAACAAACAGAAACAGACAGACATGGAGGCTGACAGAAAAACATACAGAAAGGATGAAGGGAGGACAGACAGAACCCACAAGAGCAGACAGCAGAGACGCACTGACAAACCCAAAGACAGAGACGGAGTGACAAGGCTCTGAGGAAAACACACATGCACGGAGACAGACAGCAGACAGGCTGCTCTTTTCATGGCTCATTCTGCAAGGGATCAGGGGAGGGAACCGGCCTCTCAGCAGATGGAATATTTATCATGTCTGGCTCCGAATTGCACTACCCAGTCACAGCTGAGGAGCGGCGAGACGGCCGGGACAGATCCAGGCGCTCGCATAGCCGACTGGGACGTGTCGCGACTGGCGGTCACCGCGCCCGGCGACGGTGATGAAGGCTTTGTCACCAACCTGTCACTCGCCATCCGTGCAGTCCGGTCCGGCTGCCAGCCCGAGACTGTAGAATGGCCCCGCTAATGAATACAAGACGGCACTTAGAGGTTTACAGGCTGTCGAGCACAAGCCGGATATGAAGCTAGTCGAGTGTTGTACTTGGTTTCAGTTTTTTTTTCGTCTTGTAGATGCGCGTCTGCAGTCCTGTGGGCATTGCTTCCTGTCAGCTGAAGTGTCTGCACTGACGCAGCGTCTGCTATCAAGACAACAAAAATGACCCACTAAAGTAAAACAAGTGTAAACAAAACAAGTCGCTAATGGAATGTCAGAATGAAAAGTGACAGACCTACAATAGGTGGAAGGGTTTTCATTATGTTTTCTTACTCTTTTACAATGTGGCTATTGGTGTCTTTAGTTTTGCTGTGCGAAAGGTTTTGCTGTTTTGATATCAACGAAACTCTTACACAAAAAAAAAAAAAAGAAAAGTGGATGTGATTCAAAGTCAGACTGACCGAAGCTGTCCAACAGACTGAGAAAAGCAATTAGGGCCTGATCAGGTTTAACGTCTGATCATGGTGAAGTTCTGATTTTCCAAACTGTTTTTTGTCGACTTGTACATATCAAAGGTATCACTTGTGCATCTGTTGTTATTTCTATCATGTTTTTAATTCCACAAATCTCATTTGCACTTGTTGAACTGTGAAACCCAATCTGAATTTTTTTTTTTTTTTTTAAAGTCAAACCACACACAGAAGGCAAACTTTAAACATGTTAAAAACTACAAACTACACATCTTCTTTAAGTCTTGTTCTCATTTATGAAATCTAAGATGTGGAGGAAACGTTTTCCTAAAAAAAGAGAAAATAGTGAGCAACACTTTTTTCTTTGATATTTCATATTTTTATTCACTCTTTCATCTCATTCTCAAGGTTTGAATATCTCTGACCGCTCAAAGTATAGATTCTGACATTGTTGAAAGGGACGTGTTGAGAACATTGAGCTGTGCCCTCATGTTGAAATAAATCTACACTGTGAAGCAACTCTGGGCTGCACTGAGTTGGAAATATTTTAGAAAACTACTCTGAATTACAATGCAGAACATTACTGTAGATTTATCATGTAAGATGATTTCAATAATGACAGGTCATGATCCAAAGTCTATATAT
>NW_006800165.1:24521-26086 GCF_000485575.1 Poecilia formosa | reverse complement strand
CAATAACAGATTACAGATTTTACCAATATTTTATATATTTCACTACCATCTCAACGCCTTTTGGAGAAAAAAATCCAGCCAGAGGTACCGTACTCTAAAACTATCCCACTGAGTGCCTGTCCTTCACTGCTCTCAGTTTAAATCCTTACAGTTATCCAGACTCGAAATCTAATGTGCCATGAAGCCTGAGTTTTATTAGTAAATGACTTTCAAATTATAATCATTTTCAAGGCTCACGATAAGTCCTCAGTAGGAACTGGCGGTTCAACCTGCCTTAGCTCTCATGCACTTTATATACTCTGGAGTCAAGTGTGAAATACGCTACAAAGTGGCTCTTGTTTAGGGAGATTTAGCTCTCTGAGCTGGTGGATGACAAAACCTGATCCAGGCAGAACAAATCAAGTGTTTTGACTTAAATCTTTGAGGTTAAATGGGTTTCACTTTGTTTGTTTAACGGCTACAAGAAGTTCTCCGCTTTACGTGTTCGGGAGCGAGTGAAAATATCTTCAGTGTAAAGCAAAGACAAAGTCACAGTTTAATTAATGCACACTAAGATTTCTAGTGAGCTTGTGTGCCGATGCGTAAATTCAGAGAAAATCTGAAACCGGTCGGCAAACCTTGGTTACAAAACACTGAAGAATGTTTGACTGGTTCATCTGGACGTATTTTGCGTATGAAAAAATAAATAGTAAGAGATTGATGTACAATTTAAGAACAGAGTGTAAGCACTACACACTGTTAGCTAACCAAACGTCAAGAGCTTAAATAGGAAACTCAAAAATTTGACTGATTAAATCTGAGTTATTTTTTTCTATCACAGTCGCTGCGTCTCCGTTGACCATATTAGTACGCAATTTAATATTTGTAAAATAAATTTGCTTATTGTAAACACACCAATTTAGAAAAAAAACTTACTTTTTTCAATAAAATTTTGGAAATAGAATTGTTTTTTTTTGTTGTTTTTTTGGCTGTTTCAAAATGAAGTTATTTCACAAAACTGCGATGGAAACACATTTTTCTGCATCATACAAGAGACCTGATAAACCTCAGGTTGTTAGTACCGACGGAAAAGATCAAGAAGACGACAAGAAGTGGAGAATTTTGGCGCGGTATGTTTTTTTTCTTCTTTTTAATAACTTAATGTGTGAACGTCTCATTCATGTGTTTTTAATTTCACTTCTTACTTAACAGAAACACCGTAAATGTGAAATTGTGTTGTTTTGACATTAATGGATACTGATTGTCATGAATTGCGGGTTGAAGTGGTGAGGAGAGACGCTGAGAACCCAGGTATGGTGAAGATAATGAATTTAATGGTGAAAATAAAGCTCAGCAGTCCATACAGGCAGCACGGCAGAAACTAGCACACAGCTAAGTACCGGTAGCAACTGAATCACAGGACTAGACACGAGAGCTGACACTACCAGGACTAAACAGTTCTACTGGAGCGCAAGTAACACAAAAACTGAGACGTTAGACAAACCAGGACTTGACAGTTCTACTGGCGACCGACGACAAGAAGCGGCGCGAGACAAGGTCCCGACGACGAACACAGACAACAGGTG
>NW_006800165.1:0-24406 GCF_000485575.1 Poecilia formosa | reverse complement strand
GTCGCTGCGTCTCCGTTGACCATATTAGTACGCAATTTAATATTTGTAAAATAAATTTGCTTATTGTAAACACACCAATTTAGAAAAAAAACTTAATTTTTTCAATAAAGTTTTGGAAATAGAATTGTTGTTTTGCCCTGTTAAAAATGTTATCTAGTATTTTTCTTGGTATCAATGAACAAAAACTCTGAAAGCAGATAATATGAATCTCCTTCATTTGGCTATAATATCTAATAAGTAAAATGATCTCTTTATTTTATTAATGCTGATTCATAACACTGACGTGCCTTTAGTAACGACTAACAAGATTCAACTCCCTCAACAATCAGGGGAACAAAATACATGTTCAAAGTAATTTATGGCAAACAGGGCACTCCGTCTAACACGCTGGAACTTATTACCAGTTAACACAGAATTATTTCAATATTAGCGCTGAGAATCTATTTATTATTTTCTTCCATTAGACCCCACGCTGAACTCTGCATGAAGACATCATCATCATGCATGGACGACTCGTTCGATTGTTCAGCCGGAGGAGAACGGCTGCGTAATGCAGTCGGTGCCGCTGGGATGCCTGAGAGTCAGATTGCCTCGGAGTCAGTTACGAGACAACAAAGGGTTCCTTTCTTACAAGATCCTGTGTTTAATTATTAAAACACGACAAATAAGAGTTCTTTGGTGGCCCGACATCCCCGCTCGCACCGACACGTCATTTAACTTGAGATGCAATGTGACGGATGCCCTTGTCATTTTATGCGGAATCGTAAGAAACATTTCAAACAACTAAATTATAAAATAAAAATGTTCACCATTCCCGTGTCTCTCTCTTCGTCCTAATGTCGGCTCATATAGACAGCAGAGCCCACCCTGTCGGTTGGTGAACTCTTTCTTTTGTCCGTGTGGAAAAGTTTTTGCTCTTCACTTTAAATCCACCCAAAGCTCTTTTATTCCACTACAACAAAGAGGTTTCTCTTGAGAGGTTCAAGAATAAGCTTTGATACAAAATACTTTATAATAAAGACAGAGAGATACAACACGCTCTGCTCTGACTAGACGTCAATCTACCAGGAAAAAATATCTAGTCTTCACAAACGGTATTCTATGGATCCTGTCTCATGACATGGGACAAAAAAACCAGCTTAAACCAGCCGTTCATGAGATATTTTGTTTAAAATAAACAACTTGTTCCCACAAGATGCTAAGTTGTTCCAACGAGTTATTAAAATTAACAAGTCATAGCCACGAGATATTAAGTCGTCGTTCCCACAAATTAAACAAGTCGTTCCCAAAATAAGTTGCGGCCAAGATTTAGTGAGTCTTTGACACGATTTTAGATATTTTTTCCCACGTCACCAGACGGGCTTTGGAGTATTGTCCATGATTCCATTCACAGTCTAGAACTGGATAGCTTCTCTTCTCTTGCACTCTTTTGAAAGTGAACTTCTAACTTTTATTCCCCTAGTTTTGTTTTAAATGTGTCAAAATGGGTTTTAATTTATTTAAGTTTAATTTAAGTGAGATTTGACAACAATGGGTTTTAATTTTCCCATAATTTTTTTTTTGTTATTTCTCAACCTTATGTATGCAAATATGACAAATAATGTTTAGGAAATGTAAAGATGCTAAGGTCCAGGCTCCCTGTTGCAACATTTTTTTTTTTTTTTAATTACATTTTTAATCGACCTGACCCAGAACTTTGTCATCAACATCTGACAAAAATAAATATAAAATAATTTTTAATGACCCTATTAGTGATATTTTTACTCATTTTACAGACAAATGCTACTCAAGAAACAAAAGAAATGTTATTTAAAACAAACCAGAATTAAGCTTTTATTTCACAAAATTCCATCAAAGTTTTGTAAATTGTCAGTTATGGTGTTGACACATCATGGTTGTGACAAGCAACTTAGGAATAAAACAGAAGAAAAAACTAAAGAATAACTTAAGCTAACCGGAGCTAACTAGCCCTCCTAGCAAAGGAAGAGAAAAGACAACGTCATGGGGTCCTCAGAAGTTCTGGTGCCCCCCAATAATGCCTGATTTTTTTTACATTCTTTTCATTTCTGACGGTGTTGACAAAAACTAGGGACAAATTTCACTGGAATTGGAAAATATATAATAATGATTTTTAATTCAATTTATCGATACTTTTATAATTATTTATATGACTACTTATACTTAATTGTCACAATATATAATTTTAGTATTTCTTTAATTGTTTTAAACTATTATAATGTGTTGAGTTCTGCTCCTGGATAAGGGCTTTTACAGGCATCATCCACCGACTACAATGTTTAAAATAAAAAAATATTCAGCAAATACCTGGAAAACATACATTGTTGTGCTCACATGACCCAGGTTAGTTTAGTCAGATATTTGAAAAAATTATATTTTGTGTATATTTTATTCAAATTTTGTGCTTTATCCATAGGACCTGTTTTGTCCCTATTCTCAAGAATCACTGTCTCTAATTACTGAGATGCTGAGATATGCTTGATTGACGCTTCACCAGTCATGAGCCTTGAGCAGGTTGCTAAATGTTGCGTTGCCTCACTGGATGTGCTCGTTGTTGTGTGACTGCGTGTGTGATGAGAAGGAGGTGGGAAATGCAGACTATCGAGAAAGAGGCACAATAAAAAGCTGGGCTAAATAGTAAATAATAATAATAAAAAAAACATTTAATATACATTATTGCAAAGTGCTTTAAAAATCCTGATATGTACAGAAGCAATTAAACAAATAAAAGACAATATTTCATATTTAATTGCCAGAGTGAAGTGTTTTACTCTAACGCAAAAACATGAAAGCTAAACAAAAAACACTAAATTAATTATTAGAGTGGAATTATTAGATGGAATCTTTAATTGGTAGTTTGCTATGTAAATATACAGGAAGGCCTGACTGGTGACAGCCTGGTCAGATTTAATGATCAGTAATTGCAAGTTTTTCAGCTAATCCAGCCTCATATATAAAACCTCACATGGCTTCAGAAAGTGTTGCTAACCAACCATCAGATATAAGTACTAATCAGACGGAGCTGAGAGGTCGGCTGTGAACCTTGATTTACGCTGAAGGTCAGAAACTCAAAAACCCAACCCTTTCCTGATCAGTGAGGTCGCAGTGACTTTAGTATTTGATTTGAATTCACCTGTTTTGGTGGAAAGTTTGAGAGAGTAGTGATAAATGTGAAGTTGTATTGCACTAATAGAAAAAAAAAGACACTTTTATCCAACAAGCATTATTGCAACGTTTTAATGGAAAAACAAATTATCCATTAAATTCACTTTGAGGAGACATAGGAGTATAGGACAAACTCCTAATTAATATTTATTCACTGCTTACTGGTTGCTTTACTTCTTATTTTTGACCAAATTCTATATTCACCTCCAGAAATTAACTTTGTACATTACATAAATAACGGACATTTGTAATTTTATTCAAACAGCTAAATAATAAAAGAAAAACCCAACAAATTTTGGCAAGAGCCGTATTCAGTATGATTCAGAGATTTTAAAATAGTGCCAACATTTTTTTTAATGAATTGATTTGTCATGTTTCTTTAATGTCTTTTTTTCAAGGGATTCACTTTCATCCAAATTTTGAACATGCAATGTAAAAAAAAAAAAAAAATTATTCTTTTTTTTGCTCATCTATGTTTATTGTAACTTTTATTTGATTTCAAACTGTTCACTGTCACTTTGTCCTGGTGAGGAAATGTAGTTCCAAATAAAGTTACTAAAAAAAAACAACAAAAAAACATTTAAATAAAAAATCAGCGATTATTAGTGTTGTCAGGTGAAAACCTGATTTAAAATGTACATAAATTTTTATGGTCCATCTCTACATTCAGACTTTGTTAGTGAGCGTACCATGTAATCTAGAAGAAGGAATCCATCATTTCCACCACAGGAAGAAGCATATGTCTCGGAGCAGCAGCTCATGTCTCATCTACTGTCTTGAAAAGAACCACCACCAATTAAAATTCATTCTTATTCCATATTTCACTGAAGCCATCTGCGACCAGAGTCATCAGATAGGCAGCACTCATTAACCAAAAATGTTTAAAACTGAATTGTGATATTTTAAAGTCCTTGTTCAAGCTGGTGCCAAGTCTTCAGCCTGAGCATCGTGGCGTGTTGAGCTCCTCCTCCTCTGTCACAGACGTGGCTGGTTGAAGGTGCAGTCGCTGCTAACAAGCTTGTCTCCACCGTTTGTTTTCCCTCAAAGGAGGCTCTTATCGGTCGACTGAATCGCAACGTGTGACTCAATGACAGCAGCTGGCGACGGCCGTCATCGTTATCCTCCGCGTAGTTTAGCGCATGGGTGAATTCTCTACCAGAGCGGGTTCTGACTAAAGGTGCCACGACGTGCTGAGCAGCTCGTCCTCCAGAACCATCATGGTAACCCGCAGGAGGAAGGGACTGGGTGAGGGAAGGACGTTTCTAAACGGCTGCCAAACAGAAACTTGTTTAGGAGAGCAAAGTAGAAGCGTTTTCATTATGGATGTGCAAAAAACTTTGTCTATACAGCTACATTCAGTTTACTAAAGACTGAGCTAAAGTCACATTTTAGTCTAAATGCGACTAAATGAACATTTTATGGAACCTGTGAGGTTTTTGTGTCATTTTTTATCCTCTACCATCCTGAATCCTACATGTATACCGGTATCAATAGTGTGGAATTCATAACATTACATTTTCTTGTCATTTTTTATTTGTTTTTGGGATTTTTTCAGCTCTACTGACCTTCATTTGTTAGCCATGGAACAGAACCTGTGACCACTGAGTCCACTGGGTGGCCCGCTTAAAAACACGTTTTCATTCGCAGACCCATTAACCATCTTTCTCAATGAATTTGTCAGGCTGCTTTTTGTTACTGATAATATGAGCTATTTGTATTATTAGGCTGCTACCAGCAAAACACATGATCTTTATTCCTCTAAACTGGTAAATATGCTTTTGAATAATTTCTAAAATCCATAACCAGCACTTGGGGGGGAAACGACTTTTCAAGCATAATTTTGTACGTCTGTGAGGAAGGAGCTGTGCTACAGAGCGTCAGCCGTGTTTTCACAGCGAAGAATAAGCATGGCTTCGGTAGAAGACTTCAAAGAGGCTTTTTCGTGGCACCGGAGTATTCCGTGGATAATAGACTTAAGGCGGGAAGATTTATCAAACGGCGCACTTGAGAACTTTAATGTGAGATGTGAATATGAGTGAGAAAGAGTCTGAGCATGTTTTGGGGATCTGTGTGAGTGCGTGCGTGTGTGTGTGTGGGGAGGGGGGGTGGCATGTGTGTGTGCAACGGAAAGCCTCTGCTCTGACAGTCTTAACAGTGTGTGCTTTCTAGGCGCAATTAAGACATAGAGCAGTTTCATGTGTGAAGTTGTGGTTCTAAATTTCTCAAGTCAGTATGTTAGCAAGCAGCCTGCATGCACGCACACACACACACACACACACACACACACACACACACACACATCACTCCCAAGTCATCCACCTACAAACAGACTCTGTAGGTTAGCGATGGCTGCAGGGAGCAGCTTATTTCTGCAATATTCTCCTGCTGATCTTTGCCAACATTGATGCTTATTTAATCATTTCCTCATCCAGTCCAGAGAAGCGATCAGTCACAGTGAACCAGATGGGGAAAAAAATAAAAAAATCAAAAAACTGCCATGAACTCATGCACCATGACCAAACTGAAAATGTAAACATGTGATGTGAGTTGGTGATTTAGAGCGGACGGCTGGCTGCTAGTGGCTGGATAAAGACCCAACGTACATCAACACCACGGAGGAGAGTTTTCCTGCTGCAACCTCACAGCTGGATCATTAATACTGACGTGTTTATGAGAAACCTGCAGTTCTGAAAATGTCCCTCTGGTTTGTAAATGATGCAACCTTTTAATCAGGTCTCGGCTCTGCAGCCCCCAAGAGACGTGGAGCGAAGTAAAAGTTAAATAGCTGATTAATAAATATGTCAATATTTCTAAATTGGAGACTCTTTAAAGTGCTTAAATGCATTTAGTCATTCTGCTTTTTGCGAAAAAATAAGAAAAATAAAGGTTTGTTGATCTGATTTTAGACATTGGAACTATGGCTAAAATGATTAATCGGATTAATTGATTAATTGTGATTAATCTGATTAATGAAATATTTGTCAACTCATTTAGTCATCGATTAATCATTAACTGTAGCATACAGATTGAAAAAAATGTCCATTCAATTAAAAAAAAAAAAAAACGTATTTGGAGCAATAATTCAGCCAAACCTGTACAAAAGATATATACATTTTGCACTGAAGGTAAAAATATGTTTGTCTGTGAATATTGAATTTGCTTACAATCATTTTAATGTATTTCTATATATTAACATTTTAATATTATATGAGTGTAAGCCCTTAAATGAAAAATGTGTCTAAATTTTCTTTCTCCAATTAGCTGTCAGAAAAACTGGTAGAATAATGGATTTCCTGAAACATAATGGCTGCACTTGGAAGCGTTTCATTGTGAGTGCGGTGGAGCTGCAGTCTGGGTCGGACCGTTCTGCTGATCCTAAAGTACACAAGGACATGGTCCGTGAACTCTCTGCTGATGTTAACACAAAGACAAACTGTGACAAACTGTGCGAGCAACGTGTGGGTAACGACCGCGGCAGCTTGCAGGCGAGAGCTGAGGACAGTCGAGGTCAGGATGAGACCGGCCACAGCCGAGAGACTGAGAGCATGCAGGATGGACAGAAACAAGTCATCAGACATATTTATCTTAAAGATGTTCAGTTGGAGAGGCACTGATTAGAGTTTAAAAGTAGATTTTTTTTTTTTTTTGCAGAGCTTTAATTTAGGCAGATTTTTTTCTAAGGACCATATTAATCATTCATTAGTTAACTGGGACTGTTGGTGTCAAACAGGAATTGAAAGCAATGGCAAATGCATTACAGAGTTCATATTTCTGCTATTATCTTCAGGATGTTATGGTGCGTTCACACCAACACCTGTTTAGTCCGATTTAATCCAACTCTACTTGGTTTGTCTAGACAGTCAGGTTTGTTTGGACAATCGAGCTCTGATGCAGACCTAAAAAGACAAACTCTAGATCACAGCTCAGTTGAAGTGAAATCTAGTGTGGTTCAAATGCCTATGTGGATTTTCAAAATTAGGAAGTGGATTTAGCGCTGGGCTTTCTGGGTTAATACGACCAAATCAAATGCGCGCGTCTGTCGCTAGCTAGAGAAATGGCTTGTGGTCTTCTTTACCAAGGACAAGTGAAAACCTACAAACATTAAAATTTCACTCTACTTCATTTTTGGTAACATTTTGTGAAGAAGGAAGTTGCGCTCAGTGTCTTCTTCTTACGTTTTCATGTTGTTTTCTTCAGCGGTTCATGGTGCAGCGCCACCGCTGGCGAGGGGGTGGAACAGGTCGCTCCAAGGGTTTGGTTTGTTTGACGCGATGCGTTGTGAAAGTGAACCAGCTGAAAATGTAGCAAATAAACTCCAGTCTAAAGTTCTCATACACTGCTCAGAGTAATGACAACATGCTGTTAACCAGCTTTTCAATTACATCACAGCAAACCGAATTGGCCTGAACACGTCAGTCAGAGCCAAGGAAACTCTGCTTCATGACAGTCCAGTTTGGTCAAAGAAAATAAATGTCCTGCATAATGCAAAGATGTGTAATTTGTTTTTGAAGAGTTTAGTGGAAGATATCCAGGCTGAGATTATGAAAATCAGGAGGAAAAAAAGACTCCACCATTGACACTGTGTGTGTGTGTGTGTGTGTGTGTGTGTGTGGGTGTGTGTGTGTGTGTGTGTGTTAAAGGGAAAACAGCAACCAAGAAAAGTCCATAACCTTATCACAGCCGGGTGGGTCAAAGATATAAAGTCAAACAACTGTGGATAATGTTGTCATTGTGCAGAAACAGAGGGAGAAAAAGCAACAAGGCGAAGAGGTCGAAAGGAAGGAAAACCTGGAGCAAGGATTGTTCCTAGTTTTAGAGAGCAGCTAAGATCTGTGATTTGACATGTCAAAATATTTGTTGTTTTTTTAAAGATGGTTTCTTTTATGGCTCAAGGAGTGTGAGCCTGTGGTAGGTGAGAAGAAAACATAAATGAATAATAGAAGCTGAATGTTACTGAGGGCATTAATATGTAATATTAAATTATCTCTCTGACTCACTTCCATCTGAACAGACTGTTTGGTTTTTTTACTCAGAGTGTTAAGCTAATGGCTAGCTGCTCTAAAACATGCCCATTTTGCCATATTAATTTAAAATGTATGTATTTTTTTAACCCCTATAACAGTTCTTGAAAAATCTATTAATTCTATTAGTATTTCTATTGAAATACGATTTCAAAGCAGTCCACACCAAACCAATGCTAAAGAATCTTGTTCTACTGAAGCTCGGCGACTTGCTAGCTCTGTTTAAGTACAAAAACGTGTCACTTTGTTACTGTGTGATATTAATGAACAAATTTCTAATGTTTTTAAATAATGTTTATCCCAAATAAACATTATTTGTGATAAAGAATGTGTTCCTTTGTTAATATTATAAACAGAGGAACACTAATGGTTGTAGTAACTCTCTCTAGTTACTTTATCCACTGGTGATCAAACACTGTTGTACCCTGATGAATGCTGAAGGTTTGACTTTAATTACATTTTTTCAGTTTCTCTTTTGAACTATTTTTATCTAAAAATATACTTTTAGTTTAAAGCCTTAAACGTTTTTATTCAACCATTGGCCTGAAGGACAGAAAATGGTCGTAATAAAGTTAAGTGTGGTTTTCCTTCAGATTATGTCAAAGCAGTTAAAGAAACCCAGTTTTCTGTTTGTTGGCGCGTTAAACCCGTTCTGCTGAGCCGTGACCTGAAAACTGGAGGCTGGTTCTGAGAGCGGGCCGCCGTCTTCCTGGCTCGTCGTTAGCTGATCCTGCCCTTTTGTTCCTTAATGTAGCGTCCAGGGACACCGGGAAGTCTGTTAACCTTTACAGCTTGACTTGACTGAATTATTCACTGACAATATCAAAAAGCGGAAATGTCACATTGTGCTGCAGAGGTCACTGCCACGCAGTCCAACACACAGCCGGCTGCCAGTGCTGAGGCTTCGGAGGACCGAGCCAGACCTTTAATTCAGTGGTCAGCCTTGTAAATGAAGTGGTTGCTGGTACAGAATAGATAAAGAAACCTCTGTTATCTTTATGTTGGCCTATTTAAAGACAGGTTGAAGGAAATATGACAGTATTGAGAATAACTGTGAGGATCGTTCTGAAAGGTGTGAAGAGCTACCTAACCCTGAAGAATTTATTTATGCTTTTTGTCAGACTGCGGTCACTGTATGTGTTTCACTATAGTTTTACCCGGTAAACCATTACAAAGTACAGCACTAAGGTTAGCTGGACAGGAAATTATATCTGCTTTTAGCAATTTTGCAAGTAAAATCTTAAATTTTGGCAGGTGTTTTACTGCTCCAACGTGGGTCCTAATAAAAGATTTATGATTTGACTTAAAAAAAGACATTTCTACCTTCCATATAAACATGAAACTGTGGATAAACAGTGAAAGGTGAACGGATATCCATAAAGAGGTATCTCTTTATGGATATCCGTTCACCCTTTTGTTCCTATGTCCAAACGTCAATGAAAGATGTTTAGTCCGTAACCAGACCTGAGTTTCTGAATCTTTATTTAGATTTAATTTTAATGTGACTGACTTAAATAAAATTAGTCAAATGTCCATGTAGTTTGGTTTAGTGTTTTTTTAAGGAGTGTTTTGAGATCTAAACGTTGCACTACACGGTTTTAGGAAAATATTTAATCGCGATACCGTTGGTGAAAATGGAATGATTTATCTTCCTTTTTCCTGACGGTTTTCTGTTCCTCATTATTCCGCAGCTTCCCCATCACTCCAAACCTGGAGCTTTTAGTATCGCAACCACAGAAGAACTGCTGAAAATGTTGTCTTACATGCAATAATCATAAATCAGATGTCAAAAAGTCAAGTTCAGCCTCTCCGAACTCTGACTTTTCCTGTCAAGTTTACAGACATAATAACAACATTTGTCTCGATCGTAATGCAGCCTTGGTAGAAAAAGGGTTAAGCAAAGTCGGAGTCCATCCAACTGGTTGAATATGTTTTAATACGCCTGAGATCTGAGACTGTTTCCATGTGTTTTCATGCAAAATCTGTATAGAATTTCCACAACAGAGTAAAACTAATGGTTAAACTATGACCCTGATGGATGGGAAGCTTTGCAGCGTCGAACTAATTTCACTAGCGGTTTTGGATTGGGCCCCTAAGGGGTCAGCAACCCTTGGCTTAAGGCGAACAGCCGTTTCTTGGTGGGTTTGCAGCTCCGTCCAATCTGTGAAATGTCACAGATTGGACATTTCTGTGTCCAATCTGTGACATTGGACACAGAAAGTATGACTTCAAACTTCTCATGAAATGTGCCGTTCATTAGTGATCCAACAAACCCTGAGGTCTTCACAGAACCTAGGTATGCTAGAACTGAGTGGGCTTGGCTTCAGAAGGCTGTTGGTAGTAGCTTAGGCCTAACAGTTTCAATTTGTGTCCGATCCCGAACCGACCTGACTCATCGACTTTAATTATAGAAAACAAAAAACTGGTTGAGACCAAAGCACCAAACTGAAGACTTTTGTCATCCAGTTTTTGGTAGAAAGAGAGAAAGAAAAGAGAAAAACGATAAATCACACAAATGAAAATTATTGAGCTCGTTTAAATTTCTCATGCAATTAATTGATTTATTGTTTTTTGTGACTGGCCCATTGTAAGCAGAGCCTGAAGTAAACCCAACATATTACTTAGATTATAATTTTTCTGTTTGTGTTTTTAGACCTTTCATCTCCATCTCGGCGCTTGTTGTGAACACAGTGAGTCGAGCTCAAATCATGTGAGACGTGTGACTGATAGGATCCCATCAACCTGCGTGTGCATTCAGTACGCTTGTTACAGTCTGATTTATTTCCTTAACAGGTTAAACTATCTACTTTATTCTATTCATATTACATTACACAACCATTTTATCCCCACACTGATAAACAGTCCAAAGCTTAATACAGAACCAGTTCTGAGAAGACGAGCAGATTTTCTCAAACGCTCCTGCAACGCCGTAAGACCACTTGAGCGCCGGGTACATCAAAATATCAGCGACACCCACGGAGCCCATCGACACAGCAGCCGCACAGCAGCACCAATCAGATGGATCAGACTCAAAGCCGTCCCTTTAACCCCGACTCATCTGCCTTCATCCTCCTTAAACCCTCCTGAAGATTTACCTCTCCACACATTTACACTTCTAACAGGAAGCGGAGAGAAGATGTGTTGCTCCCTTTTCTCGGTCGCTTGGCATCGGCGCAGCGGCGGCGGAAATCTGCGAGAGACTTATTGAGGAAGAAATAAGGCAGCGCTGATGTCTTGTACTGTGGTGCTTGGACACTTTACAGCTGAAGAGGGAAGGAAATAAAAACTGTAAGGAGCCTCAGTCATGTTCCAGCAAATACCCACACACACGGCAAAAGATGAAAAGGAACTGTCTAGCATGTAACCATGGTTATATTGACGAATACAGAGAAATACTGTACAATGTACAAAAGGAATGTTGGATTTTTTTTTTTTTTTAAGCATATGCTCTGGTCATGTCCTCTGCGCAATAGGAGTGCTCTAAATCATATAACACACTGCAGGCTATTTTCTCTGAAGGGAGTTTCGAAAACTAAAGCAAAAAAACCCAAAACAAACCTTCCTCTAGCAGTTGTCCTTTAGATGACTCTTGGTTCTGCAATCTGACAACGGCGCAAAGCCTCACGCCATCAGATCCGTGACTTTCCTGACTTGAAGTATTTGCATCTCTTGAGATATTTTTAATCCCTTCATCTGGTTAAATAAAGGTTAAAAGAAATCATAAACTGCTGGACAAATGCCAGAGCCACATACATAAGATTTTTTTTCTAGCAAAGTGCTATAAACTACAACTCCCAACAGGCACCAGTAAAGAGCGGACATGGTAAACAACTACTTAGAATCTATGATAGTTAGCTTAGCCATTGCCTTCCTACTCAATTCCGCTCGATTCTCATCTCACTTCGGAGCTCAAACTGGACTTTCTCCCATTTACTTGGATTCCTCTGGTAGAATTTCAACTGTACCAGTCAGTCACAGTGTTTTCAAGACATTAGGATTTTAAGCATTTTATGACTGGCTAACCATTAGCCGCTAACAACGTTAAAGTTGACTTCTGATCTTTAAGTCCTGTCTGTGCTCATTTTATCATTTATGAAGTATCTCTTGTTATGCATTGACTGTTCAAACCTAACTACATAGCCGTAGACTAAAAACTTTCACTATTCTGTTTGTGGAAGCACAAATAAAACTTGCTTTTTTTGGTATGAGGATCACCTAACAAATAGACAAGGAAACATGTGAACCAGTCAAATATAAAATGAACTTTTAGAAACAGTTTGTCATTTTTGTAACATTTTTGTCATTTTTGTTTAGCAAAAATTTTGACTCACTGATTTTCCCCAAAATATTGCTAAATTGTATCTCGTCTCATTTTCATAAACCCAGTATCTTGTGTTGCCTCATGTTCTGTTACTCTCCATGTATTTGATGCTGTGGATAGTTACAGGTAATAGATCAATGTCGAAAACACTGTTTTATTGAACAGAGTGTTTTGCTGACTAACACCACTGATTCTTTGTCCCTTGCCAGTATCCATTCATAAAATTGATATGGTACTTGAAATATTATTCCCAGGGCTGGTTTAGAAATGAATATTTTTTTTCTCAGCTGCAGAATTTGTAAATTGTGTCTTAATGTGAGCTTGCCTATTTATACGGGTAAAATATTTTGTCGTTAGCTCTGTGAATTAATAAAACACTCTTCCTGATTTTAATGAACGAGATTTTATTCAGGTGGTTGGGCAGTTCTTTCAAATATTAATCTGTTGATTTTACTAAATGTCAGGTTAGTTTTATAAACAGTTTACAATTTTACACATTTCGCTTGATGAGCATGGAGGCAAACATGACGGGAAAACAACAGAGTGTGTGTGAGGCAGCTGCTTTTCATTTTTTTCCATGCCTTTACCCCCAAATAAAAACTGAGTTTAGGTTGGTGTGCTAACCACCATTTTTTCTATTTACAGCAGCAAACCAACTGGCTCAAAAAATAAACTAAGTTCTTTGTGCTTTTGTGCTTCGACAAAAAGAAAAAGCTGGAGTTAACGGCCTTCGCGCTGCACCGCTGTAACAACTTGCAGAATGGATTTCAAAGGTTTTATATCACCATTTTCTACTACATGAGAAAACTGAACATGAGTCAGCTCAGTTCTGGTAGAACATTGGTTAGCAGGGCTGGAGCTGGAAGTAAAAACCTGACATCACTTATCCAAGCAAAGTGTTGGTTTCCAGCTTGAATAATACTTACACACAGCCACACTCCTTCAAACTTTCCACATCTTGTCATGTTTTTTTGCGTAAGTAGAAATCTGGAACACGGTGGCAGATGCTAGGTCACCATGTTTCTGAACAGTGCGTAGTGGAGAAAGGGTCTCTTTTAGCCTGTCCGTTACCTTCCAGTGAGATTCTCCTCTACCTTCACTGCTCTATCTGGGATTTCTCCCATTGAGCTCAATTACTCCAGTTGAATTTCAACTGGGCCAATCATCAAACAGAAGGAAAAGTTGTGAACGATGATGTCTGTGTTCTACATTGTTTTAGCATTTTTGTGTTCATACATGTGATTGTAGTTTGGCCATGTCAGCGGAGGAAGTGAACAGAGTCGTAAAGACCGTGTTGGTCACGCTTCCAAATATTGGACAATTAAAGTTGGAATGTTTCAGGCATTTTGTTGCTGGAAAAGATTACATTTGCTCAGCAATTCTGTCTATATAGTGGGAGATGTTTGTACTTGTAAAGAAATATGTATCCATGAAAAGACTTGAGCCTAGCAACAACAAACAACGACCCTCAACATAGAACCAGAGCTATAACCAAATTTTATATCAAGCATATTTTGGTGTTAGAATTTCTTAATCAAAGTACAGACCTAAATTCAATTGGAAAAGGATTGATTTATCTTACAAAGAAGAATGTGTGTTGACTTGGCGTAGCTGAATCCATATCCAAAATACATTTTTCTCGGACTTTTGCTAGCAGAAAATCTTGAAAGACCATCTTCTACGTCAGTTACTTTGTATTTGGTCTCTGACATCCCAGGAAAGTACGTCGACATTTGTCGTTGTTGTGAAATTGTAAAGAAAAAACAAAGTCTTCACAACCATTACACTATAAAGTTGCCGGCCGAGTAGTTCAGACAGTTTCTACTGTCTGCCGGTTTTCCTTCTCACTTTCAGCTGGACAAAAATGTTCTCCGTTTGGTTATTTAATCCTCTGACCGCGGTAACATCACACCGATCCCCTACCGAGTCATTACGTTTCATCAAGTTAGTCCGGCATGTTCAGCCACGCTTGAGTGGATGATTCCCATTTATCCCGCCCCACCCCCACACACGCTCTCTTCGTCGTCCTCTTTGAAGACGGGGAGCTGCCAGCTTCGCCTGTCTGCAGTCTTGTTAGAGGCCTCTGTCAGCCTTGTTACGGCGCCCGCTGATCCATGGCCATAAACCTGTGCAAAGGTGGGAGCGGCATTAAGCGGGGGGCCGAAGGGCTTTGCACAGCTGCTGTGGCCCCGAGCCCAGCATTCCTCCCTCTGTTCATTAGCGACGCTGGCACCGAAAACCAAATGGGAAATTCATCATTAAACCGGCATCTCCTTTTGTTTGCGTCTGCCTTTTTCTTTTTTGGTCAAACTCGTGAAAGTGACTTCGCCAACAGCTGACCCGATCGACGTCCGTCGACGATATCGGATTACGTCTGAATCGTTTAGTTTAATGAGCTCAAAGTAAACGGCCTATGTGTGCGTTATTCAATAAAAAGCAGCGAACCGGTAACACTTCTCAGGCCCGTAATCTCCCCGCGTCCTGTAGCGCCGCTTTATTGCGTCCAGGTCTACCAGCTTTAATATCCTGGCGTGTTTGTCGAGTCCTAGCGGTTCACTGCTGGGCTGCGCTGATTTCTTTCTCGCGTTTGCTGTAATTACCCCTCCTGGAATCAGTTTTCCTTTTTTTTTTTTTTTTTTTTTCAGTGTCAATGTTTACTAGACAAAACACGAGCAAAACAAACCGACCCGAGGAGAGGAAGACGAATCCGACCCGATGGGAAATCCGTACAAGATCAACACCTTAGTTAATTGCTAATGGTTGATTTCCATTTGTGAGGTCAGTAAGTGCGTTTAATATTTAATGACCAGCTGAAGGTGGAGGCGGTGGAGGGGAATTAAAAGATTTTTTTTTTCCTATTTATTCATAATCATCTCTCTCACTAATTCTCATTATTTGCTTTCGCTTTGACAGACCCCCGTCTGGATGTTTCTATTTAACAACTGGGGTGTGATTAATTAGCCTCCCCTCACTGCACACTTCATCAAATAGATGCTACCTGTGGCTGGCTCGGTTTTTATCTGTCTTTGCTCAGAGGCTTTCATTAACAGCTAGCTCTGTTTGTGAACACGGCAGCAGCTTCCTGTGTTTACTTCCCGCCGGCCGGCCCCGTTCCCCGGTGCTCTGCTGAGCCGAAAGCGAACCCGTCCTCCACGCCTGGACCGTGAACAGCTCCGTGTAAAAGCTGTGTCGCGTTACTTTAAGGAATTGTGACTTGATACGCAGAGAAATGATGAAAGCGGAGAAGAAATACAAAACAAACATTTGTAATGTTTTTCATTATGACGATGTGCGTATTTGGGAAGTAACAACTACAGTTCAAGACATGAAAAATGTTGCAATCTGAACCATAAAACATGGTAGTGGTAGCATCATGGTGTCAGGGTATTATGTATAATCAACTTTTCTGAGCTGTTAAATAGTCATCATGTTAAAAAGTTATTCCCTCATCAAAAACATACCTGGAATGTTGCCTTGATTCTTTCATGCATGTTTGAGAAATCATTTAATCTCCCATGGCAACCACTCCGCTGTTCAAAATACCTGGGTGGACCTGGCCCTGCCTTCAAGGACAAAGCTCCTCCTCAGAGCTGCAATTTCCAAGCTTCAATATCCCCTGCGATGTCTCCTCTACACTCCTATAGACTAGCCAGCATCAATTAGCAATTAACACCTGGTGGGGCTTTGAATCTCCTGAGCTCATCATACACGCTGCCTCTCAGTGTAATGCTGGTAAAAACGTTTTTAAAGGGTTAAAAGTAGAAGCAAGTCGCCAGAGCAGAAACGGAGAAAAACAATAAGCACTAATTTCTGAGAATATGGTGATTTTTGTGTGTGTGCGCTAAATATGCTGATCAAAGTTGCGAAGGGACCAGTCCATGCTTTAAATAGCAGATTTAGAGGTTTAAAAATGGTATTCACTGTGTTTGTATGTACAGAGTAAATCTGACCTGTTTCACATGAACATACCAGACTTTTACACGCTTTTGTTGTTGCTTTTGGCCGAAACGTTTTTTTTCCACCTGATAATGATGAACAATATGATAATTAGTCATCTTTAAAGAAGAAAAAAAAACAACCATGCCTCCCTTTGCTTAGGTTTATAATATTCCATAACAATAAAATACATTACAAGTGTAACTATAAAAAGACAAAGTGTGGAATAGTTCAAAGTATAGGCTGAATTTTTCAGGGTAGCTCTATAGGCACTCCATTGGGCTTCTTGTCTTGAGGGATGGGGGTCCCCTGAGAAATATTCCCCCTGGACCTAATTCCTAAGGCCCTGTCTCTGGGAAAAACCAAAAAAAAAAAAAAAAAAAAAAAAGACTAGAGTAGGGTAGACATCTTGAGAAGGGATGAAATGAAAGAGCCGACTGGAAGCTAGATTAAAAGGTGAAGAGCAGACAGAGTGCCGCCGAGACGGAGAAGAAGGAAAATGAGAGAAAGTAGACAAGATTAATTAACTTATTTCAAAAACAGCAGATCCCATTAAAGCCGCTGTCAGGCTCACTCAGCGACCTGGTGACTCTATCCAACCCAAACCGAACGCCAGCAGCTTTGTTTCCCGGCTTGTCATGTGTGTTTAAGTTCCATAAAGATATGTACACAGAGAAGACTAGAGCCCTGTGTTTGCGTGCGTGTGTGTGTGTGTGTGTGTGTATGTGTTTTCCCATGGTCAGCTGTCTGTTGCCATGCAATTATGAAGCAGCACATAGCGAAATGGCAGGTGGGCCTGTAAGCACAGCGTCTGAGTGATTCGGTGCAGCAGGCATTTCTCCAGGTCTATAACGGCAGAGAGGTGGAGGGGAAAGGTGGCGCGCGGGGTGAGAGGGCGGCCGCTGGGAGACGGCAATGAAAGATTGATCAGGGAGGCTGTTGCCTTTTCAAGGTGAGATCTCAGTTCTGAGGGAGGGAGAGAGACCTCTTCCTCACCTTCTTACCTCCTCAACACAACACGGCCCGCACCGCACACCGTTCGTCTTTTTTTTAACTCAATTTTCTCCGATAAAGTAGTTCTTTTAAAACCCTCCGCCGTCTTAGCTCGACGCCCGGCAGGAAGCGCGAGGCAGGTGGGAAACGTGGCGGTGATGTGAGTGTCCCGTTAGTTAGGAAAAAAAATAAAAGAGCTCGTAAAAGCGCACACGGAGCACCAGTTGCGGAAGGGTTACTTATTAAAAAAAAAAAAAGGAAGACGACCATTCTTTCCCACCGTCTTTTCTTTGGAACATCACCTCCATTCCTTCCCCGCTGCATTACTCGCTCCCCGTGGATTATTACGCTAAGTGGTAATCCCCCTCCCCTCCTCTTCGCCCCTCCACTGAGGCTTTTTTAAACACTTGTAGAACTCTATTAAGTCTGTCAGCATCATCAAACACAACGACAAAAAACGCCTCTGGGTGTTAACCTTCGCCTTCCATCATATTTACAGCGGCGGCATTTTATCTTTTTTATCTGTCTCCATCCCCACCACGCTGCCGCTCCATTAGAAGGGGAAAAACACCAGAGGTTTGATGGCACAACAACAAAGCCTTACTGACACTCAAAAAGAGAGCGAGTCATTGTTCATCTCTCGGAATGATGAGGAAGATAGCATGTGAGGGTTTCACTTAATTTGTCCTCCAGTCAACTTGGTTTCACAGGTTGAAAATATACAGACTATTAAAGAAAACATTTGGCATATGAGTCGGGAATCGAACCAGGGACTGGAGCCTCTGTGTATGTTGCATCTGCTCTGCCATGTGGTTCCCCATATGTAGATGTTTATAAAGAAATATGTAAAAATGTAATTATCAAACTTTCATACAGCATATCAGAAGAACAAGGTTACAGCCAGGGGTGGAGCCAGAGAGGGGGCCTGGGGGGACACTGCGCCCCCTGACATCTGATTGCCCCCTCCCAACTTTAAAAGTCTAGCTCCGCCACTGGTTACAGCGCTTTGAAAAAGTATTTCCATCCCCCTGAATCAAACCAATTTTAATATTGGAGAAGAATAACCTACAGTTTTCAAATGAGTTGTGTTTATGTAGCAGCCATCTATGTGAGGAAGTAATTTCTCCCTAAACTTGGTAAAGTTTTTGCTACACTCTAAAAAGTGTATTTGGGCTGTAGTTGATGTAATGGACTTTTTTCTTTACATTAATCTCATTTAATTTGCTTGGTTTAGTGATAACGTGCTTTCTTGTGTTGAATTAACTTAAAAGTTACACATTTTAACTAAAACAAACTTTTTACTTTGACTTAAACAATTGAGTTCAATGTCACGTTCGTATCCTACGTCTGTCATGACTCGAGCTTCACCAGGGTCAGATCCTGTACCTGTAAAACTGACTTAAATTTGTCAAGTTAAACCAACTGAATAAATTACATTGAATAAACTTAAATTAATTACTTATCAATTGAAGCAATTCAGTTAAGTTGGTTCAACTATTTTCTTTTCTCAGTGTAGTGCATTAGCAAAAATGGGCAAAGTTTGATTTCTTTTTTCTGTGGAGAAATTTTCTCCGCTCTTCCTTGTAGAATAGCATTTAACCACTTTTTCATACTTTGAATACAACATTAAAACGCATAAAGTACCTCCTTCTTTGGATTGGAAAATAAACATTTTGTTCACGCTAAGTGTGGTAACATGGCATTCATTTTGTGAACTTGAACCTGGTGAAGCTAAACTATGCTACTCTAGTAGTTTTGGGTAAAACATATTTACAGACAAATGTATGTTTTTATGTTAAATGCAAAACATTCATATATGCTTTGTACAGTTTTGGCTTCGTTATTGTTCTGAATCCGTCCATCCATTATCCAACACACTTGTCCCTCCTGGGGTCAACTTGGGCGTGACCTCCAGCGGTGAGAGGCGGGGTCACCCTGGACAGGTCACCGGTCCATCGCAGCACTGCTCTGAATATGATTTTTTGTTTTTCAGGAATTAACCCTTTTTAAAAAAAATACATTTATATACTCCAGTTAGCGATTAATTGATTACTAAATTACTTGATGATTATTTCAGTAACTGATTAATGTGATTAATCGTTTTAGCCCTGGTTTCTTCCCTAATACATAAAATAGCCTTCTGAAAACTACATTTTGTATTTATTAAGGTTATCTTTGCTTGAGATAAAACAAACATCGCTTGATCTGAGATGTGCGCACACAGCAAAATAAAGATTCTATAAGGGTGCGAATAGTTTTTCACAACACTTCATTTCTCCTTGTGGGGTTGTTAGGCTTTTCAGGTTGAACTCTGCAGGCAGGCAGGAACACGGTGTCTAAATTAAGAGCTCTCTGCCTTCCATTAAACACTGTGAAGGTGCCCTTAATCAAAGCACTTAAAGGGAAAATTGCTCCTTAGACAAATTTGTTAAAAATCAGTTGAGATTTCCAGGTATTCCTCTCGAAAATGGATGCAATTTATTTCCTTCCATCTCGTTTTGCTCGTCCAGAGTTTTTAGTGATTTAATGTCTTCCACACCTGGCATTTAGTCTCTGCCTCTTAACTAGACGAGCCTAACAATCCGAGTTTCCAGTTTGACGGAAACTGGAGCTGCACCCGATGCACCCGATCATGATTCTGTGACGGATTTGCTTTTCTCAGGGTTTTGTAAAGATCCAACACGACAAAATCAAATGTAGTCGATTCTGATGAACCAAACATTTTTATTTATTTATTTTTTACATCATTTTACATTTGGGAATTTGTCTACTATGTGATGATACTTTGCTTTTATTATTATATTTACAATACCATAGAAAGAAGAACTTAGTTTTATGGTTGCGATTATTTGGTGGTAACCATACACTTCATAAGTAAAAGAGCAAATCATGTTACTTTGCATATTGTTGTTAAAGAGAAAGTTCTAAAAAATCTAAAAACACGTGATGAGTGACTCGTAATATAGTAATCTTGTCTCTTTGTTGACTACAACCAATTTTTTTTGATACATCTCCATTTATTGGCCTCGTTAGAATACGACTTACTGGAAATAAATATTTTTGAACTGACGTCAGGATTTCCCCGCGGTGAGTCGGCTGTCGGCTTCATGAGGACATGCGGACGCCGTCAGTCAGGGGATGAGAAACTCATGCAGCCTCTGCAAAATGATACGTGGAACCGTAATATTGTTTTCCTAGTGTCATAATTACTGGAGTTCAAACGCATAATTAAAAAATAAATCGGCCTAATCGCCCTCCCATGTTATTGTGAGCCACATTTTGTGTAGTGAATGATATCTCATTAAATGGAACCAAATAAGAAGCGAAGTCCATAAATGAAAGTAAATTAGCTGCTGCTTTCATAGAAACTGCATTTCTGTGTGTTTGCCAAAGTATTCCAGTTTCTTTTTGATCTATCTTTATCTAAAAAAAACTTATACTGATTACTTCTTACTATATAAACCCAACCAAGCATTAATGACCACATGTGCAGTTTTATAAAATAAAATAAAACATTTCTGTAGCCCAGTGGTTTCCAAACATTTTCTGCGCCCCCCCTATGGATTACAAATGGCTGTCTGGTTGAAACGACGTGTGTGAGAGGGGGAGGAGGGGCATCGACTTTTTGGGGGGCAAAACTGTGAAAAGTTCTTTGCGTTTTGCTGGTTTGCTGCCGTGATTCTAACACAAACCTACGTAGCTCCGCACAGCAGCAGCAGGTCTCCTTCACAGGTGTAAACCAGCGCGAGCGTCGTAGCGCTCATGTTGCGTTTAAAGGCGGCTCGGAAAAACAGGTTACAACATGTTAACAACGGATTAAACAGTTTTAACTGCTGATAAAAGTGACAGAGGACACAAATATGGGAAGTGTGGAAGCCTCTACTGTATCAAATTGACATAGGAATAACAGAGAGTTGGCCATTCTAAGGTAAAAACCCAGCGCATACAGTGTTCATGTTTTGTTTTTGTTTTTTCATCCAGAAGGCTTCCCACGCCCCCCCTGCAATGACACGGCGCCCCCCCTAGGGGCCGCGCCCCACAGTTTGGGAACCTCTGCTGTAGCCAATGATTTGAACTCTAATATAAAGAACTGCATGGATCAACTGCATGGATCATGTACATATGCAGTGCCATAAAATAATATTTGCTATCTTACAACTTTATTTTTTATGTTAAATTTTTTCGATCACCAAACTAATTTTAATCTTGAGACATTGATGAGAACATCAATAAAAATACAAAATGCAGTTTTTCAATGATCAATCCCTTTATAAAGGGAAACAGCCACTCAACTTGTTCTTGTGTGATAAAAAGTAACTGCTTCATGAACTTAACAGTTTTTATCACCTTTAGTGGCAACATCTGCTAATTAGGAATGTTTTCATCGTGGTGGAATATTGCCTAACTTTTTGGAAAACAGTTTTAATTCAACCACAGTGTCAGCTTCCTATAACTGTGTGAAAAAGTTAATCGGACATCACACTAACAATGTTGTAAATTTCCCTAATCAAGTAATCTATTGATTATTGTGACGGTTAATCAAGTAATCTATTAAACAATTGTCCCATTTTCTAGTAGCTACTTAAGCTAGCAAGAAATATGAGAGAAAATCTGAGTAAAAAAACAAAATAGATATTTCTGATCTGTTTATCAGCAGGTACATGTAATGTTAGCTAAAAAGTATTCCCTTGTATTTCCCTTGATTATTTGCACAGATTCTGTTCTAGAGATTACAGACAGAAGTGACTCTTTCACAAAGGGAACTTAAACGTCCCTGTTAGCAGCCGCTAACAGGCTCGATGCATGTAGCGGATGTTTCCTGCTGAGCTGTTGGAGGGTCAATGACGTGCTAATGCCAAATGGTAACTCCGTTTTGCAGTTCATGCGCTGAGCTGCGTTACCTTCTCTATGTAAAGTGTTTGTACATGTTTTACACTTTTTGTCTCTTGGTTGTTGGTACTTCTTTCTGTCCCTCGCTGCTCAAAGTGACCGTTGGCGTTGGTCAGCAGTTCATCGGCGCAACACAAATAATCATCCAACCAGAACACAGCGCGCTAAGTAGTAAAACATAACTTAACGCAGCCCTGAGGCAGGTAGTTTGACCTGAAGAATTTTGGAAATTGAGGTTCTCAAATCATTTGATGAATCATTACATCAAGCTGTCACCACCATGTCTTATTTGACTCTTTCGCTGAAATGCTCTTTGTTTTCACACATTTTTGTCTCATCAGTCCAGAGAATATTGACTTATTAGTCTTGCAGGTCATTAATATATTTCTGGCAAATCTTACTCAGTTTTTTTTTTTTTTAGTTTGTTTTTGTCAGCAGATTTTTTTCCTTGGAACTCTTCCATGAATGCAAATTTGCATTCATGGAATCATCAATCATCAGATTGATGATGCCAACGACTTTATTTCTCATCTATTGTTAAAGTTCTTTAGCCGACTCCATGTTATCACACAGGATTTAATTAAAAAAGGATTTGTTTCTACAAGTGTGGCAGTTCTTCTCAGGCCTGGATGTGGTCAGAGGAATTTCACCAAAACAATTGATTCATAATCAACATAAACATTTGATCATCAGAATTATAGTAAAAAAAAGCAAAACAGACTAAATCTGCAGCAGGGAAAACATTTTTCATGCTGTGTCTGCATGGTCCACACATGTGGACTGCACACCTAAGCAAAGGTACAGAGCGCTCAAGGTGCAAAAATGCACACATTCTCACAAACTCACCTTTTCACTCCCATGTTCACACAGCAGACATGTGCATTCAATACTTCCTACTGTACAAGTCCGACCCATACACAATGAATCACACAGGAACACTTTTAAATGGCTGCCAACAAGAGTAATGACGCGACACCGGCTAAAGAAATAAGAGAAAAAGCTTTTTTCATTTACACACTGCAGATGCATCACGCATGGTGTCCTTGCTTCAGAGACAAACACAACGTCTACTATTGACTACGCTGGTCTCTGCTCAACCAAAATGGTTTCAGTCCGTTCTTAGTCTAGTTGAATCAATTATTCCCTTAGACGAACAGATTGCATTTGCAAGAAAAGGTTTTCTGACTGGTGAGGTGATATTTTCTCCATATAACATGCAAAGTCAACCTTTTGCTTTGAAGAAGAACCTTCAAGCTTTTGCTTCTCACTGCAGCCTGGTAATTATAACAGCTCTAATAGCTGCAGCAGGGCTGATTGTTCATCCTTCTCACACTGCAGGTGAACATGGTCTACATGGTGGAGACGACATAGAGGTGGTGCAAGACCTATGAAATCCACTTCTTTAAGAGTTCCCGTGTCAGGGTGCCAGCTGTTAGCTTAAGCATTTCCTTCTCATTAAAGAACCGCAAACTCAGAAGGATTTTTTTGTGAGCAGGTTGTTGTGTTGCTATAGGAAGGGAGTATTCATTAGCTGAGATGCTTATTGGATGGTTTCTTAAAAACCTAAAACTTGTTACCCATGATGTTCCTCCACTGTGTTTCACTGTTGGGTTAGTATGTCTACACTTAACATACAGACTCTATTTACTAATTAAGTGGCCTCTGAAGCCAGTCGAGAGGAACCAGCCGAGGTGGTTGAGGCATCTGGTTGGGATGTGTCCCTGGTGAGGTGGTCCAGGCTCATCCCACCAGGAGGAGAGCCAGAGGAAGACCAGTAACTCACTGGAGGGACTACATTTCGCGGCTGGCCCAAGTATCTGGGGAAGTCTCTGCTTAAGCTGCTGCATCAAGACCTGATGAATGTGGGCAATAAAACTGTAATAACCATATGTAGATGTCATCAAAATGTTAATAGGTGGAAGATAGATTTATCATTTGTTAGTGATGAGGCACAGTTATTGATTGCTGCTGTTATACGTCTTCGCCCTATTCCAGCAGGCTTCCCCTCCTCTGTGAGTGTAGGGGATTTCTAGAGAGCCAGGAAAAGGTTTGCATCTCCTCA
>NW_006800164.1:206267-239066 GCF_000485575.1 Poecilia formosa | reverse complement strand
ACTTCTCAGGAATTTGCTGGTAAAAATGTGAAAGGTTTAAAAGAGGAGCAGTGACCAATTTTTAAGGCATTAAACTATGAAGTCAAACATCTTTAAAGTCATATTCGATGTATCTGGTATTTTTATAACAACTGGAGACAATATAGCTACTTGACTGCTATGAAATGGCACTATGTACCTGGAAAACACACAGTTTTGTTTTTTCCTCCTCCACAGTCGACAAGCTTCAGACCCACTGGGAAGACTCTCAGACCAAACTCTCCGACAGGCTCAAGCAAATCCTCAACATGCTGCAGGACTCCACAAACTGGCTGGACGCAAAGCGGGAGGTGGACTGCCTCATCAAACAGGCCAGTGGGAGGCTGGAATCGTGGCAGGAGATCACGTACACAGCGGACGCACTGAAGAAGCAACACGCAGATCTGAGGGTGGGCACCAGAGATCCGTCTGCATGGCTGCATGACGACTGGCACTCCCAGATCTGTTGGCATGGCAACGAGAGCGAGCCCTTTGGTTTCTGATCCCCTGCAGGTCTTCATGAAGGACCTGAAGCAGTGGCAGGGACAGGTGGCTGAAACCAACGCGCTGGCCAACAAGCTGCTGACGCTGTACGCCAACGACGACACGCACAAGGTCACCCAGGTCAATGACAACATGCTGGCGACGTGGGCGCACATCAACAAACGGTAACCGCACACGCGACAATACCAACGTCCTTCGTTCGGGAATACAAGTTGCATTAGTCCAAAAAATATGGCATAAAACAGGAATAAAACAGGATAGTTTGAGATAGTTCTGGTATTGATAAATAACAAATCACGCAATTTTTGTGACGACTTTACATCAACGAGGTGCTAACATGAAATATGTTAGCACCGTTCTGTAAGTCAGGACAGTCGTTTGGCACACAAGAGAAATTGTTGTTCAGAATATTAATGTGCATCTATTAATTTGTGAAAATCTAAAATAATTGGTGAAAGTGCCATGTGTCCAGGGTTCATTTTGGTTCAACTTGATAATAAAGCCTGAGTTTGGAGGCAAGTCCTTGGTTTCCCTCATCTCTCTCGCCCGTCTGCAGAGTTTCAGACCGAGAGGCGGCGGTGGAAGCCGGCCTGAAGCTGCTCCACCAGTTCTACCTGGACCTGGAGAAGTTCCTGAGCTGGCTGACGGAGGCGGAGACCACCTGCAATGTTTTAATAGATGCCACCAACAAGGAGAGGCTGCAGGATCAGCCTGAGGCGGCCAAGAGGCTGCTGGCCCAGTGGAAGGTAGGACACGGTTTAACACACACACATCCTCTTCATTAAGGCATGTAATCTGGCTCGTTTGAGGTGTAACTGCATGACCTGGTTATTTACCAGGGACAGAAAGTGCTGGATCTTAACAGGGAGCTCAGAAAAAAAAAAAACTAAATTAGTTTCAGCTCTCCTGCCATCACAGTTCTTGTTTGATCCGTCCCCCCTTCCCTCACCAGGTACCAGTGGAACAGGATTATCCGTGTTTCTCACTCCACCTGTCAGACGTCATTAGACGATGACTGATTCCCTCATGTTTCCTCGCTCGCCGAGTCAGGATATTAATGGAACAGATTTCCTGTGTTTATATATAAAACACTGGCCCCTGCATGAATAATGGAGGAGCACTCAGCTTTGGAGCTGTGTGGGCAGAGAGTAAATTGTTTTCACAAGGACAGCATGGCATAAGGGCAGAGCAGGTTTAGCAGAGAGACTTTCTTCTGCATCTTTCCTCATTCCGTTTCTTTTTTTTTTCTATATTCATACAGAGTGATAGATTTTTAATGTTTATGTCTGCCTGTTTGAACGATTATGGCTCACGGCAGATGAAAACCCTAATTCTGTCTCTCAGGAATATTGAAATATTAAGTATTTTATTTGGGCCGAGATTTTTAAAACAAGCAGTGATGGCCTCCCGAAAAGTATGTCCATCTGCCGTGCAGTGTGTTGTCGTTTTCGGTGTCAACCACATGATTCATGTGATGCAAAAAAAAAAAAGGTGTCTCCATTGCAGTTTTGCGAAATACATCCATTTTGTTACAGCTGAAAATCTGCCACTTTTCAATTCAGCGAGTTTATTTTTGAAATTTCAGTTTGCACAAAACAACACAGCTATTTAAACCCAACTTTTTTGACAATTTTTGCGTAAATTTCGCAATAAATTTGCTCGACGATAAGTTGTCCCAGATATCATGATGAACAATATTACTGTGACGTGACGGTTCAGACTGCAGAAAACAATCGGATATATACCCGAATTAGTACCACACATCTGTTTTTTTTTTTCTTTTTCTTTTACGGGGGTAAAACGACCAGAATTGCGTCATTCAGACTGTGGTGAAAAAGTCGTCCGTAGGTCGCATGAGGCCATTTGAAGGTGAATGTTGTGGAGAATACCAAACCAAAATCTAATCAACATCCTGTAGCGAGACTTTAAACTTTCCGTCTCACTCCAGCCTTTTTAGATCTACAGTGTTTTTAATTGAGCTCACTTCAGTTTTTGTAAAGCTGACATCAAACGCCATCCCAGAAGATAACGTCCTCCTGGCTCAGCCCAGTGTTTGATTAACAAGTCGAAAATATAAAGAAAAAAAAAAAAAGAAAACACTAGCACAATTCCCTCCCCTGCTTGGAATGACAACAATGCTGATACGGCAGCATGAAGAGAGCTCATTGGCCGCTCCCGGTCTGGCGGACATACGGAAAAATGCCCCCCGCTGCATTGTGGGTGTTGAATGGTGGCCTCTGTCTGTGGCGAGGACACACTCTGACCCTCATCCTGCTCCCACTCGCTCTCTGTGTCGAAACTCGGACACACTCGCATGTTGGAAACGGAATCTGAAATGCAAATTTCAGCTTTTATTCCCTCTTCTCACACACGCACGCACACACACACACACACACACATGCATTAAGAGTTGTGTCAGTCCAACAGGCAGTGCTGTGTGCAGCGCTGAGATAGTCTTCTGTGTCCAATTATTATGGCAGCTGTAGCACCCAGAGAAGTGCGCACACTCTCTCCGGGGCGACAACGCCACACGCAGATAAGGTTTAATTGGAAAACGAGCTCACTCATCGTTTTCCTCTTGCTTTCATGTCCTCTTTGCCTCTTTCCTCCTCCTATCTCTTCCTCGCCCCCCTCTTGTGTTTCCACCAACTTACCCGGCCCAACTTTGTCTCCTTGCCCTCCCCGTCCGTCTCGTCTCCAGTATCTGCCTCGCGTTTTAAACGGAGGGCATTTCTGTGCGGCCGCTGTGCGCGGGGAGCTCGTTTGAACAGAACAGAGGAAAAACATGATGGCGCTTCCTCTGCGACTTAGCGTCTAGTTTCTTCTTTGGAGGATGCTGCGTAGGAAGGTCTACCAAGTTCAGGTTGGAACGTAAAATTCAAGCTTCGTTCTTTTGTAAAGCGGAAAAAAATCCTGTTATAAAAACAGAAAATACATGTACTGTCATTGTGTGTTTTACATGTTGTGGACGTCGTCGTTTTTAGAGTTTTGTCGTTAAAGTTCAGATGGATAAAGAACTTCTTTGTTTCACCGATGATCGTTGAGCCCATTGGATTCATGTGAAACTCTTCTCTTGTCATATTCATGTCTGACCTAATCTTTGGTTAAAGAGGCAGTGTTATGTGCTTTCTAGTCACAGAGTATCATTTACAGCACAGTCAAGTAATTATGTCAACTTCAGTGAAAATTTGACTTTGCGAGAAATTGGGCATTTGTGTCTTTAAGAAACTCCTGTTCTTTCTGAGACTCTGCCTTGAGGAAGTCATCACAACATGGCTCCTCTATTAACCCTTTAACAACATTTTTACCAGTGTTGCACTGAGAAGTAGCTCCTATAATGAGCTACCAGTTCCACCAGTTTTGCTAATTGCTAGTGGCTAGTCTGAAGGAGCTGCATGGTTGCCATGGGAGATTAAAGAATTTCTCAAACATGCATGAAAGAATCAAAGCAACACTCCAGTTATGTTTTTTGATGACATGGCGGCAATTTGTTTTGTAAAGTTCCTTGATACATTTGTTGAGAATTGGTGCTATATACATAAACTTAACTGAGTTGAATTAAAGCTCACAACAGTCCAATTTGCATAATACTTCTATCCCTTAAAATACAGATTTCTGTTGTCAAATTTTAATATAACACATGCACATACAAAAAGCAGTTTTCAAATGAGGATTTTATTAGCAGAAAAAGCCATCAAAATTTTGTTGCATTAAAGGGGCAACTTTCTTGAGCTTTACACCATGTTATAATGCTACTAAATTATCAAAAAAAAAAATACCTGAGTGTTACTTTGATTCTGTCACGCATGTTTGAGTAAAGTATTTACTTTAATCCCCATAGCAACCATACAGCTGTGCAAAACTCCTGGGTACACCGAAGTGCAGATCTCCCCCAGGACTCCACTCGGCTCCTTCAGACTAGCCAGCAGCAATTAGCAAACACCTGGTGGAACTGGAGAGCTCATTATAGGAGCTATTTCTCAGTGCAACACTGGTAAAAATGTTGTTAAAGGGTTAATAGAGGAGCCATGTTGTGATGACTTCCTGGAGGCGGAGTTTCAGAAAGAACAGGAGTTTCTTAAAGAGACAGGCCCAATTTCAAGGCATTAAAATTACAAAACTAAATTTCTCTCAAGTCATATAGCATTTTTATTATAAATCCTGCCTGTTTGTGTTAAACTAGGACCTCCAGGCAGAGGTGGACGGCCATGAAGAGCTGTATCACTCCCTGGATGAGAACGGCCAGAGGATCCTGACCTCTCTGAGGGACCCTGAGGACAGGGTTCTGCTCCAGAGGCGTCTGGACAACATGAGGCAGCGCTGGAACGACCTGCGCAGCAAGACTCTCAGCATGAGGTGAGACACACCTGGACTGCAGACGGACCAAAGAGGGAGAAATGCTTCAGTTTGGATCCAGATGATTTAAAAAAAAAGAAAAAAGGTGGGAGGAAAAAGCTTGTGCTTCTTTGGTAGGTCACAGCTGGACTCCGAGATGGCTCCCTGGAAGAGGCTCCACATGTCACTGCAGGAGCTGCTGAACTGGCTAAGGCTCAAGAGTCAGCAGCTGGAGCAGGAGAAGCCTGTAGGGGGCGATGTTCCCACCGTGCAGTCCCAGCTGGATACACACAGAGTAAGGGGGAAACATGACACAAGCTTATGTCTAAGATTAATAAGGAAATATGTGATGTTTTTTTTCTGGCATAAAATTGTTTTAATTAGACTTTATTGGATTAAAAAAACAGAAAATTGCTGTGTTTAGGGACGATAATAAAAGCCTAAAATGAGAAGAATCAGACTGGAAGAATCCATGACCTCCTGAAACTCACACTAGCATCATAATTTAATGTCTACATGCAGGGTTTGCCACCAAAAAATACAAAAAAAACAAAATAAGTAAAGATTAAATATAATGTTCTGTCATGGTAAATGGTAAAACAGCCAATGAAATCGAAGAAAACCTCCAGTGTAGCTGACACTCGATTCCAAGCATCGTTTGTTCTGAGATCAAAGATAAGTGGAATGAAAGCTACCTCTGGTGTAAGTAGATAAGAGACTTGAACATGTGCGTGTGCATGTGTGTGTGTGTGTGTGTGCACGCGTGTGCGCGTGCGTGCGTGCGTGCGTCTGTGTGTCTGTCATAGGGGTTCAAAATGGAGCTCAGAGCCAAGGATCCGGTGGTGACCAAGGCTCTTGATGATGTGGGATTCTTCCTGTCCGAACTGCCTAGAGAGTCGCCATCACCTGAACTGAGAGGTAATACACAGACGCACACACACACACAAACTTCATTTATGTCTAAAACAGATTCGCTGACATAAATAACGCATTTATTCCTGCTTTATAATGTTTTTGTTTTGAGATTGTTCCTTCAAAGAACCATTTGACATTTATTTATTTATTTATTTGGTTATTTTATTCATTTAGAGCTTAAGATGAACATGCCACATGTTGACTTTAACAAAAGTTTTGACTTTTCCTCAAAGGTCAATTAACTACACCTTGAGTAGTCAAAGAAGTCTTCATGAAAATGTTGTTTACTACATTGTTTAATCATAAATTAAACGGTGATCTCCCACGTTTTAGGTTCAGTTTCACACACCCTGTACACTACCTGACCTGTAGAATGATGAACTTTTGGATTTGGAGGATTTAAACTCCTTCAGTTCTCAAATCTGACATAAAGGAAGGAGAATTAGCTTTCCCTCTCTCTTTGCTCATAAATTAAAAACATGCCTAGTGACAGCCTAGCGACGACTGCTTGTGGAGGTCGACACGGAAACGCAGTGGCAGATGCTTTACTGGCCGTGCTGTTTGCACCATGGCAGCAGCTTGGACTACAAAACAAGCCAAGCCTAAAGTGTGGTCTAATAAATCTGACAGGCTGCCAAATTGAGCAGGTTCAGAGAGGAAGAGGGGAATTCCAGCGTCTGCTCAGTCAGTGCTTCAGGCAGTAGCTCTATCGCCCTCATGTGGCTCTCAGAGTTTGGCCAAGTTTAATGGCCAAAATTCAACAACTTGAGGGACAGACACAAGGGTGTAAATACCTTTCTAAGGCACAAATATTTCTATGGTCTAGTCAAAATTTTGACCTAAATCCTATTGAGAATATGTGGCAAGGCTTGGAAATTGGGGCTTACAAGAGCTTTTTATCCAACCAGACTGAACTTGAGCTATTATGTGAAGAATAGGTGAAAGTTTCTAGAAACATACTAGTTGTACTAGAAACATACTAGTTGTACCTTCACAGAGGCACAACTGATCAAATATAGCTTAATAAATGAGGCTGTTGCTATGAGTTACTCATTTTGCCAGACCTGGCTTATCCCAAACGTCAGACATCAGCCCGGAGGAGCGTGCTCAGAACGTGGGCCGAGTGTTGCGCAAAGAGGCGGACGACGTGGTGAGCAGGTGGGACCGGCTCAACGTCGACTCGGCCGACTGGCAGAGGAGGTTGGAGTTGGCCCTGGACAGACTGATGGAGCTCCAGGAAGCAGAAGACCTGCTGGACAAGCAGCTGAAGCAGGCGGAGATGGTGAAGCAGGGCTGGGAACCCGTAGGGGAACTGTTGATTGACTCCTTACCTGAGCACATCAGCAGAGTCAAGGTAACTCCAGAATAAACCAACAGAGAATAAACCAAGACTCTTTCTTCATAAGAGTAATTATCTGCATTGTCATTTTAATCTGAGTGTTTACAAATGTTTATATATATATATATATGTGTGTGTTTCTCTTTGGCTCAGGAGTTCCAGGAAGAAATAGCTCTGATTAAGGACGATGTGACACACATGAACCATTTGGCATCAACGTTCGATCCATCCGACATCCAGTTGTCTCCTAGCAACCTGGAACGCATTGAAGACCTCAACACGCGCTGGAGACTGCTCCAAGTATGTACCCTTAAACATTCTCGCGCGCACACACGCACACACACACACAAAACTGTCTCCAACCTAAACCAGGGTACTAACCCTCCAATCTGGTTAGCTCCTGGTTCCCTAACCTTGCCGTTTTTAGTTATTTAACTACAATTTTACCTACTAAAATGCTCTCATTTGCAATCATGACCAGTGGATGACTAAATTCAGCTGTTTGAAGACATTTTACCTGTCATCGTAAAGGTCTCTTAACTTAATTTATATGTTCATGGATTGAGAGGTCAAAGCTTTTACCTTATTAGGACATTAGCCTGAGTGCCTTCCATCAAAATGTTAAGGTGGCTGAAAAGCTGAAGCACTGAAAACACATGTAGGCAAAGCTTTTAAGGACGTTAGAGCAATGTTTGCACTTTATTAACCAACCAAGGCTGACATTGCTTTGACTAAATTTAGCCAAGACCTCAGCCCCAAACCGTGTTAAGTTTTCTTGCAAAAACAATTGGTGAAGTGAATGACAATCCCAACTTTGGTGGTGTCATGGTTCATTAGGTACAGAGGTCACACACACACACGCACACACACACTTGCGGTTCCATATTGGTGGAAAACCTGCCTCTTCACAGATTTATATTATAATCCATATCTGAAATATTTAAAACAAAATGCAGCTTGAGAAGCTGGAATAGCTAAGCGCAATGCTAATTCACACGCTATTGGTTAGTGTTTGCAAAACAGCCAATGGAGGAATGCCATTCGTTTTCCTTTATGTTGATTGGTTGTATCCCCCAAGAGCGGAGAATAGGAAAATCATGGACGGTAGTTTCTGCGGTAGATGGTTTCTGCTTGGCACTACTGCTTTGTGAATTAATTCATATTAATTAACATTAGGAAGCTAATGAGCTATGCCTTGTTAGCAAGATTGAATTTAGCCTTAATGCTATCACTAAGCTAACTAAGGTTGGATACAAACACATTTTTTTCCAATCATTAAACTTATTTACTGTTCAAAATGTGTTCTTTATACAGCCGATAAAGAACACAAAGTTTGCACACAATGAATAAATTCTAGAACTGCAGTGCTAAAATCATGTGGAAGTAGCTGCGTTAAGTTAGTTCTGATTTGTTCCTTTGTGTATCTGCTGGTAAATCCTTCTGAAAGTTTTTCAGAAGGATTTGTGGCCAAGATAAATTAGATAATGTTAGAATCTAACCGAGTATTACCCCCAAAAAAATCTACTTTAATGGCTCAAACTTGAGCAAATTTTCATTTTTTAACACATTAATTAGTTGCATATTCAGTATGTAAAGCAAAATAAAATGTTGAAATGGTGAGTAATTACATGTATTTAATATGTAATAAAAGAATATATCATCAGGTTGTAGTAGCAGTAGCTGGCTGAACTAACATTTAAATGATAGACTGTACTCCTGAGACTACACCAAGTCTTTTATCACAACCGGCTTTTATGATCTGAGGGCTCTTCTAAATATTTTAGACATTTTGACTACTACTAAGATTACTATGATTAAACTGAGCTAGCTCAGCCTTCATGGTAGAATCCTTTCATAATGACGAGGTGCCAGTGATCAGAGGCAGTTCAGCCTCGGTTTGTGTCAGCAACAATAAACACCACCCTTTGTGTACTGGAAGTCAACCGGTGATCATAACAGGGTGTGACGGATAGAGCCAATCAGCCGGATGAAATGGACGCCTGGATGCAACAGCAGTGACAGGACCAGAAGGCTGGTCTTTCTGAAGTTCGGACCGGAGCAGATGCTTTGGCACCGACACAAACATTTGGCTTTCTTTTTTGCAACAATAAACCAAGGTGTTTCTTTGCTCGGCTTTAGCCATAACACACAGTTCACTACTGTGTGTTATGGCAACCATGGGAACTTCTTGTAATATCAGCTGGGTCTGCAAATAAATTTATTTGATGCAAAAAAAACAAAAAAAAAACAGTGAATAATAAAATGTCCATCAAAGAAGTTGGACCCTATCACAATAGAATCAGGACTCATCTCTACGGATGTATTAAATGTTTGCATATGGTTTAAGTGAGGCATCTCAAGACGTTTCTTATGTCTCAAACATACGGTTAAACCTTCAAGAACTTTTCAAGAGCATTGACCTGAGCTGAAATCCAGTGTTGGCCAGTGATGCAGTAGTTTGTTCAGTCATCACGGCAATCGTGGAACTGTACATTTTGAAGAATGCACTTCTGAAAGAAGGGGTGAACAACAAAACCTGCCGAACCAATGTGGAGTGTTTGACTGTTTTACTGATCTGATACCGAAAGCTAAAGTTGTAATTACTTTGGCTTCTCTTGTTTGTTTTTCATTGTCCTTTGAGTGTTGCCATTTAGAGTTTAAACTGGTTCTTAAAAACTTCTTTTAGTCTTCAATCTAGGTATTAATGATTTGTTTAGATGGGATTATGCCTAAACTTAATTTTGTACATCTAATATATGTGTATGTCTGTGTTGGGAGGAGGGAAATAGCTCGAGATTCAGCTCTTTCAAGCGAGTTCACGTTGTTCTTTTATGCCTAAAGGGTCGCAGGTGATGGTCAACATAGGCACAAAGTGCACTCTCGGTAATAGCAGCAGGTTCTGCCTCAACAATCCCACACCGTCTCTTGTACAATTCTAATCAGGTTACCGTGGATACGGGAAAAAGCAACTCGGGCAGCAATGGACTGGATGAGGTGGACTCAAAGGTAATTTCAGTTCCTGGCTGCATAGAAGCAGAAAAACTGGGACGGGCCATCACTGTCACATCTTCTTCATCTCACATCGCGGCTCTCCTCCTCTCACTTCCTCTTTCCCATGCTGTGTCATCAGCTGCTTTGTCATTTGGGTAGCAGATGAAAGGTTGGATGTTTAATGAGCCAGTCTGTCCACAAAGATGGACTCTAACCCATCTCAGTCCAGCAGCTTGAGGACTTCAACACCCAAGCTCACACACATACCATGGTGCTTCCCCTGGGGATTTTAAAGATGTAGCTTCCTGGCAGGCGTTGACAAAGCAGCAAGAATCAGCTGAATTTCCATCATTTTCTATTAAGGAATGATATTTTGCCATGTATTTAATCTTCACAGACACTACTTTACTAAAAATAGTGCCACCAGTATGTCTGTCTCGTGGCTCCAGGACTATTCACCCCTCCACAAATGTGTTCCTTCTGCTGGTAGATATTATTTATGGAAGTCATAAAACCACAAATTGAAATACAGACTATAGAAAATTATATTTAAGAACCATTTTTGACATTAGTCTTTTTAATTCTACTAAAAATAACATTGATAGGAAACCAATAGCAGTGTTGGCAAGGAAACAATCCACATTAACAACTAAAATTAATTACTGAAATAAATTAACTTTATGGTGATGTTCAAACCTATTGAAATACCTGTGGGAAAGTCTCAACCTCATCAGGTTTTGATCCAACACAAACTTTTAGCAATCAGGCTAAACTTGTGCTTTTGTCAAGTTATCCAATATTGGGGAGCTACCAGATCATCCACAAGGACAACCCAGCTAGTTAAAGGACTTTAGCTGAAATTTTAGCAGAAATACTGGAACACTTTAGAATGTTTTATTTCTATTTATCAAACAATGATCTTGTTGTCAGTCCTGTCCTTTAAAATCTAATTTAAAAAGTGTTTGTTTGTTGTTGTTTTTTTTGGCAGAAATGAACCTAACCCAAAAGGTTCATAGATCCTGGTGGTATTTATAATAGTTTGAGTTAAGGAGGAAGTGAGTTGACAGGAGAGTGGGACTCCTGTTGTTTTGATACTTTTTACATTTCAGATAACATTTGTAAATGAAGCATGTAGACATGCCTCATTCAGACTGCATCACCCTGCAGGTCCTCGACTTCACATTCAGTCATCCTGTCCATGTTCATCTTTGTTTTCTTCACTCAGGCCACCAATGTGTTCTTATGTACACTTTATAATTATTTACAAGTGTCGATTTAAATGTATATAATTTAGATTTATTTTTGTTGATATATTTGGCTAAAATAACTTTTTTTCTTTTTACACACAAACCAAACGATGCAACTAAAACAAGTGGACGTAGCTTGTTAGTTGGTGATTAAAAATAACATCAAAGTGGAGGGAAAAACATACATCTGGAAAATGTAAAGATGATCTATTCCATTACTTTTTTACACGCTGCAACCGAAGAAACTAAAGGCATAGTTCAAATTTTGCTGAAGTTGGCAAAATCTCGATAAATTAGTAGATAATTGGCAAGATTTAATTTATTCAAAATGAAGGGATATAACACAGAATAATACTCTGGAAAATCACTTTGATCAAATACATTTTAATTGTATGAGAACAGCTCTTCTAAAACTCTAAACTATTCTTGTTAGCTTTTAGAATTAATGAATTGATTTGTGTTTTGGTCATAAAATGTATCTAAATGAACATCAGAGGGTCAGGCAATGAATAAAAATGTTTATTTTATTTTTCTTAGAATGGCTCCTGCTTTCTGTCTAACAGATATCTGTCAAAGAACATCTGAAGCAGCTGACAGACGCTCACACAGACTTCTGCCTTTCTCAAGGTGAGGCCCCGCCCCTCTCATATTCATTTCTATATGCCCAATAAAATAAAATAAATGATGCTAAACTTTATGATTTTGCCAGGTTTTACTCTGTTGATTTTGGTAGCTGTGTGTTTTTTTTTGTTGTTTTTTTTATCTAATGTAAACCCCCAAAATACACAAAAATAAATAAATGATACAGGAAAGTATTCAACCATAAGCCATAAAAGGTTATTAATGGAAAGTTAAGTGAAAGGAGGAAGTGTGTTAGGAAAAAAGAACAAGAAGCTGGGACAATTTTTTTTATATCTACTGAAAAACAGAATAGTTTACATATCAGGGTAAATTAAAGAGCAGGCTCGCTTTGCAACATCCTATCTTTGTAAAGGTCAAGTAACAAAAAGAAGATTAAAAAGAAGAGTATCTTGGGATTTGTTGCACCTTTTTCCCCCAGATAATGCATAAACTGTGTGAAAGTTCAGGTCTTTTGTTGTGACACTCCTCATCTGTCCCTGTGTCTTCTCCAGGATCGGTAGAAAGACCGTTCGAGCAGGGCATCTCTCCAAACAATGTGCCCTATTATATCAAGTAAGTGCAGATCTCTGGGTGGTGGGCCAGCTGATCCTCACATTCTCCTGCCCTTTGTGAAAGCAGCTCTGTTTCTTCTGTTCTGAGATAAACAGATTTCCCTTGGGAACTTTAACTCAACTTCATGTTTGTTTTTAACATATTTACCGCCTTTACTTCTTCTGTTTTGTTTTACATATATATGACGTATGTTTCAAAAACGACTAAAGCTTAGTCGTTTCATACTATTTTTCTACTCATACTATTTTTGTTTGATCGATGTCAAGAGAAGGACAGTATATAGATAAATTCCTACATTTTGTGGTTCAATGATGTTAAAGGCTGATTTGGGACAAACTTATGAACCACTGTACATCAACCATAAGGGAACATTGTGACAAAGAGCTTTTGGAAGAATTGCAAGTCAGTTGTTCGTGCTTACTTCAAGTCCTTAACGCAGATTTCAGACCGCAAGCATGTCGCCGTCTGAAAACAGACCACAAGATGCTTAAGAGTCTTAAAAAACCCTTAAACGTCACCATGGAAAGGTCAACGTTCTTGCTAGTGTTGTACAATCAGAAAGAGGCTGCTGAAGTTACAAAAAGAAGAATTGGAAGAATCTGATATAAATTATTTGGACACCAAAGCGGAGAACATGTTTGAACTTTTCCTTAAGAGGTCAACCTACGCCGCAGGGATCACGCGCTGCTGTAAAGTCTTGGACAAATTGTCAGCTTACCAGGAAAAAAGATGAGATGCTACAACCGAACACATGCTTCTGCATTTTAAATCAGCTGGAAGCTTTTCAGTAGCAGCTGTTCATGTTTAAATACCGGCGAGGATCTCCTGATGGATCCACATGTTTTCACTCTACAGTTGGTACTCATCAGTAATTGGGGGCATAAAATCCAGAGTGGATCGTCCGAATTTCTGCAGCTGTACTCGCATGGGCACAAACGGCTTTTGTTTCACTGCACACACACACACACACACTCACACACCTCCACACTGTTCCAGAGTTAATGTAACAGTTGAGACTTGTCTGCACTTTTCTCCTCAATCCTGCAACACTGACTCCCAAAGCAGAGCTACTCCCCCCACCTCCCCTCACCCTTCCTCCTTATCTCTCCTTTCTCACAAGTAAAAGACACTTTGCTCTCCTTCCCTCCTCTAGCTCTCTCCCAGCCGGCCTTTATTGTTCTCCCTCTGCTTCACGATGCCGAGTGCGAGTGGTGTTTAGCTCTCGCTGTCCGTCCTTCTTGTCAGGGAGGTGAAAACCCCCCTCAGATGATGTTCAGGCTCTTTTGCTCCCTGAAACAGCAGGAAGGGGGGGAAGGGATTCAGAGGCAGGGAGCCTGATCTCTGCCTGGTCTAGCAGAGCTGTGGGCCGATGCTGAGCGGCAGGCCAGGCTAGACAGGAAGTAAGCAGGGTTTAATTTCAAAATAAAGATCTTCATAAAAAAAATTGTGGCTAAGTGTAAAAGAATACTTCAATCTTAGTAGCTAAGATCAAAACAGACCTCTAGAGTTTCAGAGCAACTCTCACCTGAAGTGACATTTTATACAATATTTTATACTGCTAATTGAAGAAGGAAATAGAGGTTGGAGGTTGTGCGGCACCAATAATCTTCCTATGTCAAACATAAATTGAACAGGACACTTATATTTGTCAGTATAAATTAACGACAGACATATGAAATATAGAAATGGAAATGAAATCTACATTTATTTGAAACTATTTTAAAAGTTAGAATAGGTAATTATTTAGAATGAATACAAGTAAAAATAGAACTAAAGCAAAGGTAAATTCGACTACAAAAAATTTTGTTGATTTTGTTACGACAATGTATCTTACCAATTTACTGTATGAATACTGTAGAAAACCCTGTTTCTTTTCCTTAAGTGGTGCCGCATCATCAGAGTTGAGTATGTGGACTCTTCCCATTTAAAAAATAAATAAATAAAATCCTCTCTTCAAACAGCCCAACCTATGAAATTCTGGTGGCGTACCTGATTAACCCTGCTCTGTGGAGGCGGACATTGATGTCTGACATAGTTTGTTTCCTAAGAGAAGAGAAAGAATTCAGCTGCTGGTTGCTGAATCCCATCTTAACATCTGTCTGGATTTAAGTTAACCTTCAGTCACCACAGGCTTTGTTTTCCCACAGATGCTGCTTGTAAATGGTTTATGTTGTTACTGCTTCATTTTCCCCCCACACACATTTTTATTTGCAAAACATAAGTTGTTTGGCATTGAAAAACACATACCAAATTTTGCTGCTCAAGCCACAAATGCATTTTTTTAAAACAAATATGACAGAATTTAAGGGGATAGAAACAGGCTTTCCAACTGTAGGTGGGTGAAGTGTCTTAACCAAGGACACGACAGGAGAGGGGATTGGACTGGAACAACCCATTTGTCCCTCATCACCCCCTCAGCATGACAGTTGAAGCCAGATTCTTTTACTCTGTGTAAAAACAAAGCAATGTTTTCCACTGCCTAACATTAAATCAGACTAAGTGTTTCCTTCCCAGACGATGATGTCACATTTGAGCTATTGGGAGGCACACTTTAAATACATCACTTTATTGTATGATGTCACTGGAAGATCAAGACAAGCCATGCAAGTTTCAGAGTGGACATTCCTAATGAATACTTAAAAATATAATTATAAAAATAGATTGTTAGGAATAATAGTTTATTTAAGAACACAAATGGTTACATAAAAATAACATAAAATAACCACATGGATTTACATATTGTCACCTTCTTAAACTAATGGTCTAATTTATTTTTGCCAAAAGTGATTTTGACTTTAAGACAAAAAATCAGCCCCTCAAAATTTTAGGAAGGTGACAATATTTAAAAGACATTGCAATCTAAGAACATTTTTAAATTAATCCTGATAATCTTAAATATGAATACAATGTTGCATGTGCACAAGTTTTACTAGTTAAATTGAATTACTCATATTAACTTTTGATGTTCTTATAATTTATTAAGACCCCCGGCCCCCTCCTGAATATTTGGACTGAGCCCAGTGTTTCAGAATCCTAGCTACGCCTCTGGGAGCATTGTTGACGACCTGAGTTAAACGCCTGTTTTGCTGCTCGAAAGTAAGAGGAATTTGTTTCAGAGTGATGCCGAAGCCATAAAATAAGTGGTGAAACAAGTGGTTGCCGCTTTTATTTTGTCTGACCCAGCGGAAGTGTTCCTCCGCTGTATTTTCGCGACGTGTTAGCCTCCGCAGCCCCGTCGCTGCCGCTTGCAGAGAGGAACACACACCGACTCGCTTAGGCCCTTCACGGTAACCTCGGACGCCTCTCGCCGGTGTCAGGAGACGCTCCGTCCGCCTTGTCCTCCTCCTCTCTCCTCGCTGAGTCGAGCCATCACCTCTGGACTCGCAGGGCTGTGATTTGCGGGCGATGCGGGAGCAGTTTCGGAAGTGAGTAGCTGCAGAGGGGCTGGGGAATGTTTGTGGTGCTGATAAATAATGGGGATGGTGGTAATGCAGGGGAGCTTTTCACGCCGCTCGCACATCGACCGTGTGCTTTGACTGTCAGTCAATTATAACAGAATATTAAAGCGAATTGTCGGTTTTGCTGAGAAATGAGCGAGAAGCGCTTTTCCCTTTCTCCGCTAATGAAGTGGGAGGTAAATGGTTCTCTTTGGGAGTGATTTAACCCTTCCTGCGGTTGTTACCGGGGGAGCGAGGCGAGGTGTGCGGCCACTCGCGCCTCCTCGAGCCGCTCTCCTCCCCGCTCCTCTGCTGCCATATTGGAACATGAATCTGTATATATTCAGCCCGGAGCTGCGCCTGCATGTCAGCAGTATGTGATTGAATTTTTCCCACTGGGGAATACGTGGTAATCTCAACGAGTGTAATACACAGACCCCCGCCGTCAGTGCAGCAGTGTTTGAATTCCTTCACACTCCACACACGGTCACCTTCCTGGCAAATCGGCGCTGAATTGTTGCACATTTAGTGCTGTTTTGCACCGATCCGATGATCCACTTATCGGTTTTCAGCATGGCTGGATAGGATTTAGTCTTTATGGGAATGGCTGCTTCCCATTTTTGGCACCCATGTGATTGCAGGTGTGTGTGTGTGTGTGTGCGCGTGTGCAGGTGTGTGTGTGTGTGTGCGCGCGCGTGTGCGTGCTCCGACCAATTCACTTTTTAGTCCATGACTATTTGATTGACATGAAAAAAAGTCATGAAACAAATGTCAATTTTTAGAAAAGCATGAGCACTTGAATGAATACCAACATATCGAAACCAACCTAGTTTAGACCTTCTTAGCATTTCTTTTTAAATTAAGCAGCATCGTGGGGTATTTTGGACAGAGAATGGCTATTTAAGGTCATGCCAAAGAATTTCATTCGTTTCTCAGCCTGCACTTTGACTAGACCACTCCAAAACCTGCTTTTATATATTTTTGTTGGCAAAACTGCTGGTTTGCTTCAGATTATTACCCTGCTGCGTAACAGCAAACACGTGTTTAAGCCTAAAGTTCTTCTTCAGGATTTATCTCTGTAGATTATGTCAATATTGTTAGCAACTAGTGCCTAGCTCATTGCTGTGCTTTCAAATTCTGTTATTCTCTCACCTTTTTTGAATAAGTACACATAGTCACTTAAATGTGCTAGAAGCTTAGAAAAAAGTTGCAATTTATTAATCAATTCCTCTCATTGCTACTCAAGAGCTACTTCTCTATAAGAAGAGTCTTAATCATGCAGGGCATCGAGTGTGAAGCTCTCTCTGTCCTATCCAAGGGATAGAATAGCTTCTTTTTGAATGATACAGCAGCAAGAATAGCCCTTAGACTGTAGTGTGTTGAGAAATACTGCGCTGCTTTACAATTATGATATTTCATGCCACAGATCCATGTGGTTTTACATTAGTTTTACTCTTTAAAACATCTCCCTTAGCCCTGCTGTGCCCCTCAGCTGTGACATCGGACCACCGTCTTTGTGCATTTTTTACTAGTCCTAGTCAAATACATTTGTAATTCAGTGCATTTACATATGTGTTAAAAAAAAAAAAAAGGCCAATATTAAACCTCAGATATCGAAAGTGGGGAAAAAAGTGGATCGGTCGATCTTTCAACCAGTACCAATGTTCTGGTTGAAACGCCAAAAATGAGATGAGGAATGTATATTGATAGCAAACATTTAACATTAGTATAATATTTAAATTTAACATTAATTTTCTTGACATTTTTCTCATATCTAGGTCTGATCCAGTCTCATACCTTGAATTATCTCTTTGATTTCCATTTACAACTTTGTAATCAAAGTGTCGTTTTCAGCTGGTTGCTGAAAAAAACGACAGCTGTTCACTGTTACATGAGTCAACGCTCCACGTTGGACAAACACCTCGCTTGACCCGCAGCCGTTCTCGGTCCCGATGCGTTGCCGTGTTGCCGGTGAAAGCAGCTGCTGCGTGTTCATTCGGGGGCGTTTGTGTGAGCGGCGCTCTCATGACGAGCTGCTGTTTATCCACACTTTGAGGCTGAGGATTTTAGAGTAGCTCTTCACCAGGGGACCCCTCTCCTCATTATCGGGAGTGTGAGTGTGGGAGAGAGGCAAAACAAGCCTGCGGGCCGATTATTGTTTGTGCGTGCTTCAGAGACGGAGGTTAACTGCGGGTGTGCTCTCGTACAACCAGCTGGACCCACGTTGACCGCTTCCCAGCTGGACCGGGTTGCGTTTGTGCACTGCCGTGGCCCCAGGTAGAAACCGGACAGCTTGAAAAAGTCCGAGCTGCACTGCGTTCTTCTTCTCTTCTTTGTTTTGCTCGATGCAGTGGTTGAGCCACACCGCCCACTGTGTTCAGCAGTCACCCACTTTGCACACCTACTATTAAAGCCTGACCTGAAACATCCACCTGCACAGAGGAGAACACCAAGATATCATTTCACCTTTATCCCTGGCTTTATTTACTTCGAATACTAAAGTATGGCTGGAAAGGTTTTAAACTAGTAATGTGAAAAATAGTTTTTCATATTTGGACATTTTAACAGTGGTGAGAAATCCAAATAATATATAAAAAAATGTGCATCATGTGTGGGGCCAGTTGAAAAAATAAGAATAAAGCTGAAGCAGAACTGGACATTGACCCAATATGTACCAGTATGTCAGCCAATCAGGGTCTGAGAGTGAAGAAATTAAGCTATAGGCCTAGTCAAAGCCCAGATTTTTCCTTATTCAGCAGCAATATCACATGAGAGAGAGAGAGCAGTTGCTATAAAGCAGGGTTTAATTAATATTTAAATGTATTATTCATTTTGTGGCATTATTTCAAGATACCCTTAGCATCTCATATTAGCAATTAGCCTTTAATGAAGCTTACTGGAAAATGAGTTCAATACCAATACAAACAACCATGTAGGGAGTGAGATCTCTGTCAACAATATGACGTCTTAAATATTCCTCTTGCTCCGACTACAATTCTTAAACAGCAAAATGTCTGTGTCAAATCAGTGTCATTGTTCACAACTCCTGATTGGCCCAGTTTAAATCTCACTGGAGAAATCAGGCGGAATTGGATAGGAAGGCAAATGGCCGATCAAACTTCAGCGAGAAAATGGTTAATTATTTGCTTTCTGTAAAAACTGGATATGACATTCCTAAAACACCTAACTCACCCCTCCATAACATGTTATGTATTATAAGCCTGGCGGGCCACCAGGCTGTACTTGCCAATGGTAAAGCCTTGGAATTTGCGTTTACTTTGTTTTAAATACAGTGCAAAAAAGTAATGTAAGCTAGTTGATGCATTTATGGTGACCCCTGCCACCAGACGGGTCTGGGAGAAACCCGTCTCCACAACATTTTATTGCTGTTGGTTCCATTAGTTTGTCGATCAGATAATTGAGTTTCCAACCAGCAGGTCAAGCTAAGAACCCTCCAACTTCTGTTGCAAGCTGGACTCCATCTATTTAGACCCAAATACTCTTGAACTTACCAACACAATATTTTAATCTTCCTCTGTTTTTGTCCCTTTGCAGCCACCAGACCCAGACGACATGCTGGGACCATCCCAAGATGACGGAGCTCTACCAGTCTCTGGGTAAGCATCACCTCAACGTCTTTTAAGGTGTTTTGAATGTTTTTTTTATTGGAGGGTTTAAAACTTACAACATAACGTTTTGCTCCTCAGCCGACCTGAACAACGTTCGGTTCTCGGCCTACCGCACCGCCATGAAGCTCAGGCGCCTGCAGAAAGCTCTCTGCTGTGAGTACGGTCGCGGTGGCTCCTCGCCCCGTCGCGACGCTGCGCCTCGTCCTCCCCATTCGCTGCTTTTCTCTTTCCCTCGTCTTCGTCCCGCCTCTCCTGCCTCCTCTGTACTATTAACCATCTGTCCCGTTCTGTTTCTGTTTCTGACGCATCATGGTGTCCATATGTGTGTTTACTCATCCCTCTCATCTTTTGCCTGTGGATCTGCAAAGTGGGAGCTGCCTACGTCTTTCTGTCAGGCTGCTGCGGCAGCACAGAGCAGAGGAATTATTTGTGACGCCAAAGCTTTTTATAAATAAAAGCAAAATCCCCCAGGAGTGGAGTTCTGGAGTTGAACATTTGCTTTGTGTGTCTCGTTGGTATGTTTCTAGCCACTCAATCGCAATTGAATTTAGGGCTGGACTTTGACTGGGCCATGCTTGCTACCTTGGTAGCTCTTAGTGCATGTTTCAGGTGTTTTTCTGCTCTAGTCTCAAGTATTTGTATGCTGCATCCCCTACTTGGCCTTCGGACAACTTTGACTAGGACTTTCTGTGGATTTGAATTAATGATATCAACAGTTTTATTTGTAATAGGAATTAATTGTATGTCATGAAATCATTCCTTCTGAGGTTTGGAGGAATGGATGGCTCTACAGAGCTATGACGGTAAATTTAGCAAATATACTAAAAATACATTTATGATTATTCTTTTCTCCTTTATTTAGGATGGTTTGTTACAGTGGAATATTTTTCAAGTTACGCAGGAGAACCTTGGTAAAATTTCCTAACTTTTGCTTCAAGTACGCAGCTCTGAATTAAACCAAAAAAAAAAAAAAAGAAATTTACATTTTTTGTCTAATGCCAACAAGGAAGTAACTACTTCTGGAGGCAGTTCCTTACACTGAGCTCAACACAAATGTACTGTTTTCAGATGGTTGTTACACCATCAACGTCACTAAATAAAATATTTTAATCCGTTTAAAACTTTTGTGCCTGCTAAGGCTCAGAAACTTAAATGTTTCAAGACTTTTTGCAAATAACTGACAGGCTGTAGCTGATGATTGACCAGCGCCTTCGTCCTTCGGTTGTTGGGTGGCTTCAGTAGTGGTGTTCTCTGAGGCAACGTTGCTTAAAACTGTAACCTACTCAAGTGAATGTCACATGTAATTATCAACCAATTTTCTATTGCACCTGGTCCGTCTCAAAACCTTGAAAAACTTGAACGCAACTGAGACCAATCAACACCAATTTTGTTTTTCTTTGGACTGTAGAAGATGAGGTTTGCAGTCAACAAAACTTGTAGAACATTATTTTTGGCGTTCCACAAGGACCCATTCTTGCCTCTTTTCTCTTTGTTGAGGAAAAACTCACCAAAACCTCTAAAAGATGTTCCAAAAAGCCTGGAGAGCTGCTGATTCAAACCGCTTTTTAGGGATTTCAAGAATGTCTGGTGACTTGGAAGCAAAGCTCATCTGTGGTGGTGTTTCTTTTCTTAGTGGACCTGCTGAGCATGCAGACGGCGTGCGAGGTGTTCGAGCAGCACACCCTGAAGCAGAACGAGCAGCTGCTGGACATCTCCCAGCTGGTGGCCTGCCTTACCAGCCTGTACCAGCGGCTGGAGCAGAGCCACTCCCACCTGGTCAACGTCCAGCTGAGTGTGGACATGTGCCTCAACTGGCTGCTCAACGTCTACGACACGTACGTGAAAGCATGCCCCGACACGACCCCAGGAGTGTTTTCCCCCCAGAGCTAACCAGGTTCTGAAATGTTGCTTTGGCAGCGGGCGCACTGGGAAGATTCGGACTCTGTCGTTCAAAACTGGAATCATCTCGCTTTGCAAAGCCCACCTAGAGGATAAATACCGATGTAAGTCCAACCAGCTCGTACATAAAACTAGAGGTTAAAATTTAAGTTGATATCGATCTGATATTAAAACCTGTATTGGTCCTGATTCTGAAAACAATTCTAGATCTATTAAGTTCAATTCCATGCTTTCTGCTCTATGCATCATACACTATATTTAGAATTCCTAATTATGCTTTCTGTAGCATTTTAAAGGTTTGTTGCTGTTAATTGTTACATGTTTGACCAATACAGTCAACCTATTGTTTTGTCAGTTTCAGTTTTTTTATTATTTATTTTACATGTGCTGTTACGCTGCTAATTGCACTGAGTGGCTAAATTAAAGTTGTTTTTACTTGTTAGCTTGTGGAGCTATGTGTGTATTTAAGTGTGATATACTTAAGTTTGTAATTCAGTGCATTTATGTTTAAAAGAAGAAATGGTTTAAGTCAATTCAGCTGTTTTTCTGTATCAGCCGATACGAGACATCAGATATCGGTTTTGGAAGTGAAAACACAAAACATGGTTAAAATCCATGCCTTGCACATTTTTGATTAATATTTGTTACTTAATGTTTGCTTTGTTTGAAAAATTATGAAAAATACCTAAAAATAATTTTTAGAAGAAGAAATGTATATTTTGTAATAAGGATATATGATCAAAGTGAAAAATTAGAATTCATTGTAATCTTTTATAATTTTTTTAGTGACACTATTATTTTGAGTCACAGTTTATTTTGTACAAGCTATCAAACTATTTTATGAGTTGAGTTATGAGTTATGATATTTATCCTTTTTTTAAGTTTTCATTTCTTTCTCTCTCTCTTCCCCTCTGCATCTCCAGTTTTGTTCAGACAGGTTGCCAGCGCCACGGGTTTCTGTGACCAGCGCCGCTTGGGCCTCCTCCTCCACGACTCCATCCAGATCCCCCGGCAGCTCGGCGAGGTGGCGTCCTTCGGCGGCTCCAACATCGAGCCGTCTGTCCGCAGCTGCTTCCAGTTTGTACGTGCCTCAGTCAGAACCGGTCGGAATAGACCTGGATGCAGACACAAGCAGTGGCTAATTCTGCGGGGTTACATGTGATTACTTGCCTTCTCATTTCCCCGCTGCCTGCCAGCCTGGCGGTGTGAAGGCAGCTTATCATTATCCAGATCAGTAGCTGGAGTCAACTTTGTAGTTTTGACTCTGCTGTCCTGCTTCTGTAGAGAGACGAAATGAAAGGGGAACATTTTCCTGCCTAACTCTTCTCTGTTTTTGTCAGGATTTTTAGTTGGTTTCTCCTCCCTGAAAAGACACTTTGAAAAATATGATGTTGTAAAAATCGACTTTTTGAGCTTTACATCATGTTATAATGTTGTTCCCTCAACAAAAACACACCTGGAGTGTTTCCTTTGTTCTTTCATGCATGTTTTGAAATCCTTTAATCTCCCGTGGCAACCACCTTGGGGCGACTCAGTTCCTGCTTCGTGGTGATGCGTTTGCAGTTTCCAAGATTTTAAGCTTCCGCCTCACAGAACAGAATCCTCCCCCAAATCCTCCACTCGGCTCCTTCAGACTAGACGGCAGCAATTAGCAAACACCTACTACCTTGTATTCATTATAGGAGCTATTTCTCAATGCAATGCTGGTAAAAACGTAGTTAAAGGGTTAATAGAGGAGCCGTGTTGTGATGACTTGTTGAAGGCGGCGCAGTTTCAGAAAGAGTCAGGAGCTTCTTAAAGAGACAGAGACCCAATTTTAGGACTTTAAATTACAAAGTCAAATTTCTTTTAAGTTGTATTTGATATATGTAGCATTTTTTTAACAACAGATGGTAATTTATTTACTTTACGTTTAACAGCAATACATTGAATGATGCATCTGAATAAGTTCTGAACCTAAAATTTCTTTATTACTCCCAAATTTAAGTTTCTAAGAAAATGTGTTTTCAGAAATGTGAGCATAGATGCACTGATGCGCTCAGTACCTGGTTTGGGTTTCTGTCGCATTCGTCTGAAGTTCTGTCTCTCTCTCTCTCTCTCTCTCTCTCTCTCTCTCTCTCTCTCTCTTTCTTTCTTTCTTTGCAGGCCAACAACAAACCTGAGCTGGAGGCCGCCATGTTCCTGGACTGGATGCGTCTGGAGCCTCAGTCTATGGTTTGGCTCCCGGTGCTGCACCGGGTCGCGGCTGCAGAAACCGCCAAGCACCAAGCCAAGTGCAACATCTGCAAGGAGTGTCCCATCATCGGGTTCAGGTGGGTGAAGTGGTTGAAATCAAAACCGATCCAATATTAATATCTGTGCCTCGACCAGCCGATACTGTATCGTATTGGATGCAAAATAATGGATCGGAGCGTCCCCAGTGATGCCATCCCATGTGATGAATTGGTCCTGATTTCCTTAAGTTTGGGATCAACTGATATCAAGGAAAATCAGAATCAGTAGGCCAGGCTTTTCAAAGATCAGTGATCGGCCAGAAAACTGCAATCACTGCCTCCATAATTCATTCCTCTTATTTCATATTTTGTTTTGTTAGATGTGTTATGTCGACAGTATGGGGCAGGAAAAAAATCTTTCCTTTGCTCACAGCTGACTTCAACTGCTTTGTGTGCTGCCAGATGCCATGGTAACCGTAACGTGATGTAAACATGCCTCCATAATAGGACTGAGATCATAACTGACCCTGGTTATGACTCAGCTTATTTCTAAGAACAGTTAAGAGGCTTTTTCAGAATAAAGCCTCAGTCAGGTTTATGTCAGAGTGGTAGCCTGATGCATAAACAAAAATACTCTGAGCAACAAATGTCCTACATTTATTCATCTATTTTCTTTAGAGGTTTTTTGTCATGTACAGCTGACTTTAAAAGATAAAATCAAATAAACTGAAGTCGCCAGGTTACATGGATCCAGAAAAATAGAGAGGGGACACAAAGGAAAGAAAAGAAAAACACAAAGAAGGCAGAAGAGACAAAGGAGGGAAGGAAAAGTAAAGAAGAGAAGGAAAGGAGAAAACCAGAAGAAAACCCTTTTAGATAATGGATAACTGAGACTGGAAAAGATGGCTGGTGTTCCTCTCCTCTCATTTTTTCCTCTTATTAATCATGTGGTCTATTTTTCTTCTTCTTCAGATATCGGAGCCTGAAACATTTCAACTATGACATTTGCCAAAGCTGCTTCTTCTCCGGCCGCGTTGCCAAGGGACACAAGATGCAATACCCCATGGTGGAATACTGCACTCCGGTACGTTTGGGCCGGATCTGAAAAACAATCCTGCAGCGTTTAAGAGTCCAGCTGCCGTCTCTCCATCCAGCTAATAAGCCAACTGATGGTGCTTTGAATTATTTTCTGTTAGTGATGGTTACCATGTAAGACAAAGTGTGTTCTTTATTGCTTTTCATTAAAACGAATCTCAGTGGATTACAAGGTGGTGCTCCGCTCCATCTAGTTTAGAAATTTGAAGCTTAAATCTTGACACAGTGACCATAAACTTAATCTAATATATTCTAGTCCAGATTTTGTCCATGATTGCAACAAAAACTTATTTGCCACCTTAAAAATTTCTTGATTTTATTTTTATTTTTTTGTACTTTTTCTTCAGTTACGTTTCAGATCATCAAAGTGAATTTTATATCAGAGAAAGAGAATCCAGTTTTCAAAGGATTTCATGGATTAAAGGGGAAACAAATCTAAACCAGTCTGTGTTTAAGCTTGTCCTCCATGTTAAAGGATGAAATAACTCCAGTGAAAATATATTTTGGTCAAATTTTACCATCTGTTGTTAAATAGGACCAGTCTGACAACATGAAGTAGGGTGCAGTGACACATCTGAGGAAATTCTCCAAAAGATGAGATTTTAGATTCCTCTTTAAGGAAGCACGAAGCATGACTTCTTACCAGCTGTGTAATATAAATGTAAATGGCTTTGAAAAACATAAGTCACCAACTCATTGTTTAAATTTAACATTTTGTTTTGATTTTTCCATTAAAAAGTGTCTTTTCTGACCCTCTTCTTTGCTCTCTCTGCAGACCACATCAGGGGAGGATGTGCGTGATTTTGCCAAGGTGCTGAAGAACAAATTCAGGACCAAGCGCTACTTTGCCAAACACCCACGCATGGGCTACCTGCCCGTCCAGACCATCCTGGAGGGGGACAACATGGAAACGTGGGGCTCACACACAAACACACACACACACACACACATACACACAAATACAGACAAGAGACACAAGTAATATTCTGACCTACAGAAGAAGTCTATACAACTTCTAAATTCGCGAAAAATGACAAGGATCATTCAGATTCCCCTTTAAATTTTGAACGTAGAATGAAAGCACAGACCAACCACAGGTTAATATTACTTCCTAATATTGTTGTGAGTGTTGAATGGGTTTTTATGTTTCCCAATCAAGCTTAGCTTTGATGCTTCTTCATGCTGGACCGTCGGATCACATCAACGTCTAAAGCTTTCAGATAACAACCGAGGCGAACTGCACCTCAGGCTCTGAGACCAAAATCCACTGTTCCTCACATGTTACTAGAATACAAAGATAACCTGATTAAATACAAAATGCTGTTTTCAGATTTATTGAGGAATTGTATATTTGCTGAAGAAGAATGAAGTTAATTGTTATTCATTTGTATCAGCTAAAGATCTTCTGGCAATCACTTTTGTAAATTTTATTATATCAGACAAAAAAAATCACTCTTAAGTTTGAATTATTTAGATGTGGAAGGTTGTGTCATCAGCATAAAGAAGTACGTAAGAATCGTTTAAAGCGGATTTGTGGAAAAAAAATAAGTGATGTGAAGGGGAGACCCTGTGGAACTCCCTTTTTAATAAGTCATCTGTGAAAAACGGCCAAAACGACCAAACGGGACATGAGACCCTGAAATCATTTCCACATCGCTCCCAGTCTACCTGAATGAAAACAAAGATTTAGCATCATTTAATAAATGTAGCATTAGCATGTTGGAGTCCAAAATAAATGCATCTAAAATTTAATTTGTTGAATTTGTGTCAGCAGAACCAAATGAAGGCTGAAGGTCTCTAAAATATACCAAGAACATCGGCTGCATGTTTTCTATATTTGAAATATATAACTTGTATAAAAACCCTCTGAAGCTGAATCTTCCACTATAGCATATGTGTGCAATGGAATCTGGAGCTGGATTAATGTGTAACTGGACTATTTTCTTCTACCATGCTAAACAAACACATTATCACACCTTCCTTATGTTTAGCTTTTGTGTGGATGTTTAACTTCCTTTTACTCAATGAAACTCAGCTAAAGGTGCATCTCTGAACTTTGGAGCTTGCAGAATATTAGTAGAAAGATCCATTTGTAATGATGGTATGCTGTTTCTCTTCCAGTCCCGTCACCCTGATCAACTTCTGGCCTGTAGACCATGCGTGAGTATCTGACACACAGTCTCAGTCTGCAGCTTGTTTTGTTCTTCTGATGCTTATATAAACCTCTGTTTTTTTTATCAAACCAAAAAAAAAAAACATGGCACCAAGCAAGTAGATTTTTCTTGTGCAGTAATTCATGTTGAAAAAGAAAGTCTCATAAGACATAAATTAACACAGCAATCAGACCAGAAGTCTGTGAGCAGGAGCCACAAAGATTTATCCTTAAAGCTGGTTGCAAAGAGTTTTAAAAATTAAGGGTTAAAATAACTTCCTTTTTTTTTATAGACATCAGTAAAAAATGATGGGCAACAAAAAGGTCTAGCTTAACCTCTGCCATCTAAGCAGATGGATGTTTGTGTCTGATGTTTAAAACTTTCTGAAAACTGGATTACAGGTTTTCACTTGAGTCAATTTTCTATTTTAAATAAGAAAATAAGTACAATGCTGTGTGTAATCAGTCTATATTAGTCACATGGCAAATCACTGCAACTATTCAAGAATATTCAAACTTTTGAATAAATCACAGTATCATCAACGTAAAGCAGGATAAACCACTTTATCCGATGTCTGGGATTTCCAGCTGCGACTGTCCTTTCCTGTTTGACTCATGCCGTCTCATTGTCCTTTCTCTCTTTCAGGCCTGGATCGTCTCCTCAACTCTCTCATGACGACACACATTCTCGGATCGAGCACTACGCCAACCGGTAACACACACACACTCTGTATCCTTGCTTTCCTGGCATTAGGTGTTGCTAACATGACGTGGTGCAGCAGTCTTTACCACCCCCTACTTCTGTTTTTATTCCACTCACATTCCATGCTGCTGTCCTCAACCCTGGAAGTGTCCCAGCTAACGGCCAACAATTGCTAATTATTTTTAGTAATCTATGTCATATTTTGAGTTTTCCCTACTTGTTGTGTTGCATCTGGACACGAGGGGCTGAGAACATGCGTTGAAGGGGGCAGCAGGAGCAGGTCAAGGGGGGTTGTGTTTTTGGCAGTTGTGTCCGCTAAGTAACTCCACCAACTTCTGTTTTTATTGGCTGATATGATGATTTATTTGTTGTTTGCATAACCGCACACTCTAAGAATACTGACAAAGTTTGGAAAAATGGCCTCAATGTTGTTGTTTCTTTGTTCAAAATCTAGTTTTGAGGAGGTTGAGCAATGACTGTGATGGGGCCCAACACTAAGGGCTCAGCATAAATGTTTGATTCCCATTCCTAAATGGGAGAGAGCAGGACCTTCCACACCATGTGATACAGAATTGGAAATTGGAAGGAAGATGATAAATGGTTTCCAACATAACTTCAGATCTGTCCTTTTCTGGAGGAGTGGCAAGAAGAAAGACACTAGACACCAATTGTAAGCTAACATGTTCTGGTCAGATGAGACTAAATTTTGTGGCTCTTTGCAACAAAATAGGCAAAGAGCAACACAGTTTGTCGACTCAAAAAAAACCCTGCTGGGCTTCTTTGGAACACACCGAAGAAGACATGACTGACCACTGGAACAGGAAGTCTTTGAACAAGAGTATTGTTGGTGTACAAAAGCCTTCAGATCTTCTGGTACACTGGGACACGCTAGCCGTCTTTACAACATATGCTAGCAGCCTGGAAGCTAAGCTTAAAGCTTCCAGTGTGGCTCAGCACTGACTAGTATCATCGTCTGTTCTATTTCCAAATTTTAAAAAAATCCCCAAAATAATTCCAATAAAATGTTTGACTTGTAAACTTATAAAGATCCAGAGCAGTTGTTGTATATTATGTCAAAGATAAAACAAGACTCAAGTGGTTCACTAAATGGGGAAAAAAGAAGAAGAAGAAGAAGCAGTCAGTGGTCGGATCTCACTGAATGATCCAACCAGAACTTGAATTGTTCTGGAACTGATGGAAGCCCCTGAAGCTGACAGCCAGCTGTCGGTCTCCGGTCTCTTTGGTTTAAAGACTGACTGCTCTGTTTCTTCCCCCTCCACAGGTTAGCTGAAATGGAGAACCGTAATGGCTCTTATCTGAATGACAGTATCTCACCCAATGAGAGCATGTGAGAACAGCTTCTTGTTTTTTTTGTTTTGTTCTACCCTGTCCTCCTAACTCACTGACTGGCTTTCTGCGTGTCGGCTGCTTCTGTCCTCCTTGTTTCCACTGGCTGCCTGTGTTACTCGTCTGTAAATGTGTATTCTGGATTTAAGGTCAAATCTTTGACTTCTTTTTTTTTTCTTTTTCAATTCCCCCCTTGACTATCTGTTGTTCAGTTTTATTGTCCTCCTTCAATATTCTGTTGGATTAATTAACAAAACCCCAGAAATGTACATAAGAATACATATTTAAACTCATGACATGACCATGTTTTAAATAACTTTCTCTTACTTCCCTTCAAAAAAAAAAAACAATTGTTTTTGTAGTTTTATCTACAAAGTCTTGAGTTTCATCTAGTCAAAGAATCTATAGTGAGGTTCAGAGAGAGGACAGTTGATGCTGCCCAATATAAACTCAACTATTAAAACTCACTTATCATAAACTTAATAAGTTTGTAGGAGTAAAACGAGCGTATTTGTTTGATTGTAGTCGATCTTTCTGAGACTTTGTTTTAGCACTCCTGTTGCTCTGTCTTCCTTACTCGACTTTATCAGAGAACAAGTAGAGGAAGTCCAATCACTGAATGCGAGTATGACTTTATCAACTGACCAGAGCCAGTCCACAGAGTAAACATGTCTTCTAGATTGTTTAAGAAGCAAAAACATGAAGAATTATCCTTATTTTCTTGTTTTGTTTTGTTGTTCTGATAGGACAACAAAACAATTCAGGCAACATTTCCAGGACAGTGGTTGGCTGTCCTGATGGTGATGTTTTGGCCTGAGCCAGCTCTGTAGCCTCACCAAGTCAAAGTTCTGAGTTTTTGGCTTCAAAAACTAATTTTTGTTGCGGTTATGACGAGAAAAATGCATCATCAGTATACATTTGATAAGTGATGTTGCATCACTGAGCTATTTAATAAAAGTGTCCCGAGAACGGCGCCTTGAGGAACCCCAAAAGTTACGCAAGATCTGAGTCATGTAAAAATGATCAGAGCTTTCCATTTAGGATGGAATGTTTTTGAATCAGGTTAGAACAAATCTTTTTGTCTCTTAGTGTTGTGAGAAGTGATGCATAGTTTTATTTTTTTGTGTACAAAATGAAGGCAAACAGGACAGACTTTCAGATGATGGCAGAAGTTTTTCCCAACCTGTGGGCCAGCAGAACAGATCCTGTTTTTGTTCCTTATCGTTCTTATTTTATTCTTCTTCTGTGCCAACATTTGGTTACATTTACAAATCTTAATGATGAATGATCCAGTTTAAGATTCAGAGAACTCTTCATGAATAGATTTTAGGTTGGACAGAAATCAAGTCAAAGATAAAGCAGCTCAGAGGCTGATCATTTATTGATAATGAACAAAAACAATGTTAATATTTTCAGCCAAACATTTTTCTGTTCCTCTGAGCTTCAGATTCTCCATCTGTGTTCCAGTCCCGTTCTGCTGCTCCTTCATTCACCTTCTGCTTTTCTTTTTCTCCATTTTTTCCTGTGTGTGCGCGCGTGCGTGTGTGTTTGTTCACACATGCACGTCCATGCCACGGTGTCTGTGACCTTATGAATGTGTGTGTCAATCATTGGTGGGTATGTTTGATGTGTGTGTGTGTGTGTGTGTATCTGCAGCGATGACGAGCACATGTTGATCCAGCACTACTGCCAGTCTCTGAACCAAGGCTCTCCTCTCAGTCAGCCCCGCAGCCCCGCCCAGATCCTCATCTCCATGGAAACAGAGGAGAAGGGAGAGCTGGAGAGGGTCCTGGGTGACCTGGAGCAGGAGAACAGGTCAGAGGAGGAAAGCGATGTTTAACGGTCATTTGATTTGGAACACAATGTAGCACATCATGGAAGGAGGTTTCAAAAACCTTTTATGATTTATGGAAAAATTGATAGTCATAAATATCACGGTCACTGATTTATTTATTTTTTGTTACTTTTTAGAATTTCCATGTCCAAATAGTAAAGAATTCTGAGAAAAAAAATTTTTTTTAGATTAAAGCAAGAATTTAATACATTTTTTTAATCCCCCTTCTGTAATTACTTTTTAAGTGTGCTGTGAATTTTTATTCTGAAATCACTAAATAAAATCCGATGCATTCGCCTCCAGATATAACCAACACTTAAAATCACAAGTTAGAAAAATGAACAAAATGTAAAAAATGTCTTTATCTAACGGGCCTTTTTTTAATTCCAAATCAAAAAAGAATGAAAATCTTGTTGGTTTTTCTTATTTGTCTTGTCTCAGGTTAGATGTTTCTGTGATTGGGTTGGCCTTGGAATGAGGAAAAATTTAAGTAGGAGCAAAACTCACTTCCACATCCTAAACAAAATGTTTTCAGAACCACAAAGTAACTTTGCAACCCCAACAGTTAAAATAAAGCCTAAAATACGTAAAATCCAGTAGCCTTTTTTCCCCCCTGCATATGAAGGTACTATGAATAAAAAAACTGTCCCTGATTGTAACTAAAATACGCTTCCGGGAGCTCTCACTGAAAACTCTGCGGTTCTCCCTACAGGAAGCTGCAGGCCGAGTACGACCGTCTGAAAAAAGCCCACGACAGGAAGGGTCTGTCTCCGCTGCCTTCGCCGCCCGAGATGCTGCCGGTGTCGCCGCAGAGCGCTCGAGACGCCGAGCTCATCGCCGAGGCCAAGCTGCTGCGGCAGCACAAAGGCCGCCTGGAGGCCCGCATGCAGATACTGGAGGACCACAACAAACAGCTGGAGTCCCAGCTGCACAGGCTGAGGCAGCTTCTGGAGCAGGTGATCATCTCGTCTCTTTAACTACACCAAACGCTGTGAGCTGGGCCAGAGAAAAGAGCTGACTCATCAAGACAAACTGAATATGGCCACCACGTTTAGAACTGGTTCTGCTTTTGATTTGCTAAATAAGCAACTTGGTTGTAAAACCAGCAGCAGTTTTTCCATATTAGATGTAAATAATTAGATAAATTAGACCATAATGAAAAAGTCCCGAGAAGAATGCCTTGAGGAACTCCATAAGCAATTAACAAGTTTAAATGCCTTTTACTGAGGTAACAGTACCTCAGTAGTGGGACTGCTTTTTCTTTGTTGGTATCAAACTTTGTTGACAATTAGTCTTATAGCCAAAATTGCTACTTATGGAAGGTAGCCATTTTGAATCATGTCAATTATCATATCCTGTTTGAGGATATGATAATATCCTCAAACGTTTTGTCACTGGTCATGTTGACAGACATTTTAAAACATCAGTACATGTGAATGAAACAAAAATACATATTTTTTTTAAGGTTTAACATTCCATCTCGAGCTTGATGTCCAAAATGGCTACATTCCAAAAAAATTTTTTTAGTCTTTGTAAACAAAAAAATGCTCAGAAACACTAAATTTAGCCCAAGTTCAGTGAAACTCCGTAGACATCCAAACTATGTTGACCGTCAAGCCCAAGTTTGGAAAGTCAAATATTCCAAATTTAAACCTGGAAATCTCAACATTTGATGCAAGAAAAACATTATTTTAGTTTCATTTAGTTTGAATAATGTGAAAAATAGTCAGAAGTGTTGATGTTTTAAAATGTCTGTCAACATGATCGGTGACAAAACGTTTGAGGACTCAAATAGAATATGATAATTAACATGATCATTAATGTGAACTTCAGTATTTCTATGCAATGAACTGAGGCATCTGGCCAGTCATGGTCAGTTATCTCTGGTTCAGCAATGGTGGCAGTCGACGACTCACTCGTGTGTGTGTGTGTGTGTGTGTGTGTGTG
>NW_006800164.1:201076-205289 GCF_000485575.1 Poecilia formosa | reverse complement strand
GTGTGTGTGTGTGTGTGTGTGTGTGTGTGTGTGTGTGTGTGTGTGTGTGTTTATCAGACGGATTCCAAGGTGAACGGCACGGCCCTCTCCTCCCCCTCCACCTCCTCCCAGCGCTCCGACTCGTCCCTGCCGCTGCTGCGTGTGGCAGCCAGCCAGACTACTGACACAATGGGTAAAGAGCCTTCACCCTGCAGCCAGTGGAGCAGGAAACGGTCGGTTACCTCCATTGATGTTTATAAACCATCAAACGATTTGTCGGTTTTTAGGCGATGATGAGTTTTCCAGTCCTTCCCAAGATGCATCTGGCCTGGAGGAAGTGGTGGAGCAGCTCAACAACACTTTCCCTCACAGCCAGGGTACAACAGACTTCACTTCCTGTACACAAATGTTCAATGTCGACTGGAACATCTTAATATGTGTCCGTTTTTCTAATCTCAGTTGTGAGGTTTAGTTTCAGGTCTGAAAATATTTCAAACTTTATTTCCTCTTTGTTACGTCTCATTCTTCTTTGTGCTCTCGTTCCTCCAAAACTTAGTTTGGAAACATTAATTTCAGTGTAACTCCTTCGACATCCAAACAGAAGGATGACTTTTCCCTCTTTCTTCATGTCTTTTCTTCCTTTTTCTCGTTGAGCCAGGCGGGAGAAGGGGACATCCATGAGAGGTCAGTCGCTCAGTGTTCCCTCTCCCCACCTCTTCGTCTCTAGAGCTTGTTTGCACCATGAAATAACCAAACTGGTAGCATGTCGTTTGCTCTGATCTTATTTGTAAGTTTGAAGAAAATATTTATTGTTAAATATTCTTCCTGAGGACATGGGATTTATTTTGCTAATTGACCGTTACTATAAAACAGCTGAAAGTAGACTGCAGTTACTATTTTCTGTCAGTAGGAGGCAGAGTTTCACCATTAAAGAGGTTTAACTGGAGGTTTGGTTGGATCAGTTCCGTCTACCAGAGTAAACATCCAGACTAATTCCTCTTATCTGCAAGAAAACACTTTTATATTCCGTTGAAAATTTGTACATTTGCAAAGATGAAATCAAAACTAAAATATTCTCTGACATTGTAAAGTCTTGCATCTATAAGAAAGAAAGCAAAACTCAAGTTTTCTGTGACATCTGCCATGTTGGAGCTGCTTCTTCATGGTGATTTGTCGATCTGATGAGAGGAAAGAAAACTCCTAGAAAAGATATCATGTCACTTCTCACAAATGTACAACTTTTTGACAGCACAGAATATCTAAGTTTTTAGGCAGAAATGTAGTTGTCTGTCATACAACAATAGATCAAATGATTGTTCTATTGTTGTATTTGCCTCTTGAACTTCACCACAATTTACCTGATGATGCTTAAACTTTCTAATTATTGTTCACTTAAAATGCTATATAGTTTTAAAAATTAAAAAAATCTGAAAAGTGTGTCATGCAGTGCATCCTTAAATAAAAATAATCAAGTTTTGGCACTGATTTGCAACATGCTTTAGCTTTGTCCACTGCAAACATCAAACAGAACAGCCCAAAATGCCGATTTTACTCCTCCTCCCCTGTAAGAGGCGCTAAACACGGTGCCATACTCCAGTAAACACAAGAACAGCAAACAGCCTTTTCAGTCAGCTTATAGAAGATTTCTTAGTCTTCTATGCATGGCTAAAGCATATTGTTAATGATTAAAATACATTAAAATTCTCAGACAAAAGCGAGAGCTACTAAATTGAAAGAAAATTTGTTTTACATTTCACAAATGAAGAAACAAAGTTTTATCGCATTAAGGATACAATAACACCAGTTTTTTTGCTTTCCACTATCAATTTTGCCTGAAGACAAAATGCATGCCACACTTTTCAGTCCACACTAAACATTTTAAAACCAAGTTTTGCTTTTGCTATTTTCTGCTTTTTTATTGTGACAAGATCTGGAAAGTTCAAGCGGTCATGCATGGATGGTTCCACATCAAGGGTCAGAGGTCAGCAACCTTCAGCTTCCAAAATAAATTTTTTTTGGAAATTGGGTCTCTAACAGTTGACTATGCTGTAAAATGTGCCAGGAAAATACATTGGGTCTATAAAGTGTGAAAGTTGCTGACCTCTGGTCAATATGCAGCTACTGAACTAACAAACTGACTGTAAAAAACCCCACAAAGTTCTTAAAGTTTAAAGACAAAAATAATGAAACATTCCAAGAAATACATTTTCATATGCCAACATATTTTGTCTATTATGTTAGCATATGAAAACATTTTTCTTCTTTGTGATGGGATTTATCCCTGAGTTTAACCCCTTAACTGGCACGATGACATCGACCTATAAACCAGCATTTTGAGGGTGACAGTTAAGAGGTTAAAGAATTGGGATTCTGGAGGACAAAGTCACTTACCTTTTATTTTTAGTGATCCTGATCCTCTCCCTGCAGGTCCCAGCATCGGCAGCCTGTTCCACATGGCGGACGATCTGGGCCGCGCCATGGAGTCGCTGGTCAGCGCCATGACCGCGGAGCGCAGCGTGGAACTGCCGCGTCCTTTTTGATCCCCCTATCATACCGCATGCTTTTCTAGTCGAAACAACTGGATTGGAAACTGTTTACACAGAGAATATAATGTCTATTTTTGTGAAGGATTGCAGTTAAAGCAACAAGTACAAAAAAAAAAACACTAAGATTTGAGTAGTTTCTTAAAACATCCTGTTTTATTGTCAAAAGAAGCTGGTTTTTAAACTTCTATGCAATTGTATAAAACGAGAAGCGGGGTTGAGAAACAGAGACGGCGTCTTCAGTGTCCTCGTATATTTGCTATCTCTTTCTAACTGGGGAAACGAGCTGAAGCATTTCTCACTAGTTTCAAACGATTGTAACAATGAGGGTGTTTTCTAAGAGGCAGTTCTCTGTGTGTGTGTGAGTGTGAGTGTGGTGCCTAAAATTTCATTTTTTTTTTTTTTTTCCTGGAGTGGAGGGATGCTACTTTTTAAAAACTGGATGGATATTAATACCCAATACAAGCTCTGATGATCCTAATAACAGTAAAGAAAAGTTAAAAAAAGAAAAGAAAAAGGCCTCGCACACCATCGTTGCATCAAGAAGAGTTTTCAGAAAGTTACTAGGGGGCGCTGTTGAGTTTGTTCCCCTTGTCTGAACAAAGTTTTTTTTACTTTTTACTTGGTAGACCAATTTGACACGTTAATTTGCAGCTGATCACTTGGCTTTCACAAATCTAACATCTGTCTGTCTTGTTGCAACTACAAATTTGTCATTTCCCTAAAAGGTCAGATTTCTGACTTGCTTTTTAACATGTTGACTCAAACCATTCAATCTCCAAAGGCCAAAGTGTTCAAGTGCAAACCAAGTTTTGATCAGATGTATTTTTTCTATCAACTAAAGCAGAAGAATGAATCTGCTCCCGTTTCGCACAGAGAAAGAAAAGTCTTCCTCAGTAGAGAAACTTTAACAGTCAATGCCTTGGTCCATGCGGCACAGGAACATTTAAACTGTTTGATTTCCACTACCTGTTATTAACTCAACAACCTCATGTGAAGTTTGGATGTTAGTTTGACCTCTAATCAGTTCCACACTCCGAGATTAGTAAAAATCAAAAAGATATTTCTAATTGAGCACTGGTGGACGCTGAATGTTCTGTCGAGCCTAATCTGGTTTTTCGTGTTACGTTTTGTCTTTGGTTCAAAGCAGGTTGGTTTCGTTCTGTGTGAGGAGCTCTGATATTAACGTGTGACTAAGAGAAAAAAAAAATCTTAATTTGTAATAATCAGTTGTTTCATCAGATTCCTGCAGCATGACCCAGTGAGTTTGAAATTTTGATCCAGGTTGATTTCTTTAATTTTCTATTTCAAAGAATGTCATTTTCACCTAATTTTTTCAAATAACCCGTCGGTACTTCACAACATATCAGTCCATCAAATGTATGCCTTACTACTGTACTATAAAATGCTTTACTGTATATCAATAAAGCATGCCGTTATGTTGACTGCCTCCCTGCTTTATTTCTGACATTTGTGTATACTGTTGACCTTTTCTATGACGTGCTGAGCAGCTGCAATTTTAGATTGTACTCAATTCAGACGAGACAATTTGTGCACAAACCCAGTAACTCCGAGATGAACTAAAATATGAACAAAGACTCCGCCGCAGCGGTCAAAAACTGCGGCGGAGGAGTCAACACCAGGCTGTCGGCCCACGGCTCATATACGTGAGGCCTCAGCGCCATCTAGTG
>NW_006800164.1:193632-199897 GCF_000485575.1 Poecilia formosa | reverse complement strand
TAAGAACTGTGAGCTTTATTGCAGCTCACAGTTCTTAAATTCTGTAGCCTTCACTGTACTTTTAATTCTGCTCCTTAGTTGCATCTTTTCGGGTCTGCTACTGCCTCTAGTGGTGTGGGGGTACTAGTAACATAACTACGTCACTAAATCAAAATATAAAGTCTTTACTATTAGTTCCGACATTACTGGCACCATAAAAGGGTAAATTCTCTAACACCATACTTTTTCATTTTCTTAGGGATGTAGGGCTAATCAAATGACCTAAACAAGACCTTTACATGCAAGACCTCCTATAATGTGAAGGTCCTTTACATTATAGAAGGAAGAAAAGAAATGAGACATGAGAAGCAACATGATCAACTATAAAAACCATTTGCAATGTATACGTAAGAAACTTAATTGAGCCAAAGTCAATAACGAAGAAATTAGCCAACACAGATTGACAGCCTTTGTTCACTGCAGTCAGTGAACGAAGCTACAAGCAGGTTATAACCCTCAAGGAACCCAGAGACCAGAAAATCAATCTCATTGTTCACAACTTTTTCTGTTTGCCGATTGTCCCAGTTGAAATCCTGCCGGAGAAACCGAGGTCAATGGGAGAAACCTCAGACAGAGCAACTGAAGGGAGATAAGAATCAAGCTGAACTGCATGGAAAGGCATTTGCCCAGCTAATGTTCCACATCGGGTTGATGGGGTAACAGGCCCAGAAGGGAACCGCAGACATCTCTCCCCGGCCAGATTAGACACATAGACCATCTTCATCAGTTCATTTTAAATCCTGCATCGTATTCAAAAACAATCTAATTATTATTAATAATAATGTCACCAAAAGCTGCTAACGCTGCTCATCTGACGGAGACATAAGAGAGAAGCTACTATCCTTTTAAAAACAGACATAAACATTTGTTTACCAGTCGGTTTAATGGTTAAAATACAAGAAAAGTGAAAAACCAACAAACTCATAACCAGTTTACAGCAAAGCATAGAAATGGACTCATTTGTCTCCTTCCCGGCTATCAGCAATGTGGGCTGCTGACGCTGTGCTGCTGTTGGTGTCAAGCTCTCAGTTACATAGAAAAAGGTGGAAGACATTACGTTCTGTCTATTGTTTACGTTTCTGCACCGTACAGAACAAATGTATTCAAGTGGGTCGTTTACAACCCATCAAATATGGAGCGGCAGCACCATTTCTTTGGGATCTTTCTTTATTCTATTTTTATGCTAACGTGTAAAATTATTAAACCAAAATTATTTATTTGTAGCACTTCTCCAATCAAGCAAAGTTTCTTGTCACATTTTACAACAGCAGCATCAGCAAATGTTTTTAAGTTAAATTTCAGTTTACTTTTAAGATATTTAAGTCAAGTATGATTCAACATTTTAAAGTTGATAGAATGATGAAAAATCCTACTTAAATTAATGGTATTAATATACCATTGTCATTCTAAACTTAATATTTAACCATTAAAATCCCTGTTTTAATCCCTAGACTCCTGAAATATACCCTTCTGAAGTCTGTCATGGCGCCTCGAATGATTAAGTGACGCAGTTGCAAAGGGTTAACAGTTTAAGTCATGCAGAACTGATCTGACCATTTCCCTAGCAACGATCAGAAGCAAGACATTGCCCCAGAACTACAGAACTCATTGTAGCTATGTATGTCATAGCTACAATGAGGTACTCATTGTAGCTATGACCTCATCTATGACATAGATCTATGTCATAGATCAAAGAACATGTGAAGTTCTAAATGCTTGGATCTCAAAACAGGTTATATACAAGTAGCTCTTGGACAATTACCACTAAATTACCACTTTTCAAGGACTTTAAGAATGGCAGAAATTGCAGCCACCATGTTTTTTCCTCTGACGTTTGCCACAGGCTATCTGATAACTACAGGAGTGAGGAAAGTCTTAAACAAAGTACTCCCTGGAATTACTTTTGATATTAATAGTCACAAGGACAAGATCGAGTATGATGAGTTTGATTCATACCTTTTCCTTCCTTCCCCGGCTGGGGAAGTGTACTCGGAGAAGAAACTGATCTCTCAAGACGAGTGTCCTGACTCAGAATATGATGATTTTGATGAATATCTTTTCAATCCTTCCAAGAGTAGGAAGCAAACTTCAAACCTCAAAAGCAAACTGACCAGGAAAAACTCCCCGGATGGGGAAGTTTGCTCTGAGTTTTCAGACCGTAAAAAGGCGTTGGAAGACAATATCCCTGGATCGAACACTGCAGAAGGGAACAATATCTCCAGTCTTTCCAAACAGCAAACTTCCTCATCTTGGGGAGTTTATTATTATGATTCAGCAGGGTATTGTGTGAGTCTTCAGACAGATAAATCTGAAATGAGTCTTCAGACAGATCTGTCTGAAGACTTTACCCTGGGAGAGTCCATCATAGAAGAAAACGGAAGTGAAGAAAAGAGATGTAATGCCGAAAAGGGCAAATATCCACCCAAACGTCGAACTTACAATTCTTGCTGTCCACCTTCTTGACTGACAGGGGTAGCAGCTTAAGAAGGGAGGTCCAGACTTCCCTCTCCCCAGCAACTTGTACCATGTCCTCTGGGGGAATCCCAAGGTGTTCACAGGCCGGCCAAGAGACTTAGTCCAGCGTGTCCTGGGTCTTCCCCGGGGAAGACTCAGGGGCTGGACATACTTCCACTCTGGAGTTGCCCATGATGATAGGCGCCAGGCAAGAGTGGGCATACTTTGTTGCCCCCTGTCTCGGCGCCTGTACGTTGTTGGGGTTTACCCTGGTGAACAAGAGGGTAGCCTCCCTCCATTACGGGTGGGGGAACGGGTTCTGACTGTTTGTGCTGACGGACCGAACAACGGTTCAGATTACCTACCCTTCTTGAAGTCCTTGGAGGGGGTACCGGATAGTGCCCCTCCTGGGGACTCCCTTGTTCTGCTGGGGGCGCTTCAATGCTCACGTGGGCAATGACAGTAAGACCTGGAGGGGCGTGGTTGGGAGGAACGGCTCCCCCGATCTGAACTCGAGTGGTGCTCTGTCGTTGGACTTCTGTGCTCGTCATGGACTGTCCATAACGGACACCATGTTCAGGCATAAGGGTGTACATATGTGGACTTGGCACTGGGACACCCTAGGCCACAGTTCGATGATCGACGTTGTCATCGTTTCATCGGATCTGTGGCCGTATGTCTTGGACACTCGGGTGAGGAGAGGTGCGGAGTTGTCCACTGACGCTTCACTGTTGTGTCTCGGTCCAGTCTGTTGTCCAGATGAACACTGAAGTGTTTATATTCTTCAACCACATCCACTTCTTCTCCCATGATGGAAATGGGGTTTGATTTAATCCTCCTGTTTGTCCTGAAATCAACAATCATCTCCTTTGTTCTCTGATGCTCCGGCTTCCTGGCCACAGTCTGAATTCATGACTCTAAATTCTGAAATCTAAATTCTCCTTGGGTGTCAATAAAATATCAAAAATAAAACATCAGGGCTGCACAGTGGGTAGCACTGTTGCTTTGCAGCAGTAAAGTCTTGGGTTTGTATCAAAGCCTGGGTTCTTTATGCATGGGGTTTGCATGTTCTCCATGTGCATGAGTGGGTTCTCTCCGGGTGCTCCGGCTTCCTCCCACAGTACAAAAAGATTTTGTGCACATTAGATAATAGATGGATGATAGAAGAAAATGTTAACTTGTTTATAATTATTATTATTGTTCTTAGTAATAATAATAGCAATCCTAATATGAATATTAATATATTAGTATGTTAATCAATGTAATAAATAATAATAATCAAATAATAATTATTATTATTTATTATATTGATAATTATTAGTAGTATTGCTAATGACAGTAATAACAATAATAACAAAGTTATAATTTAATATTTTTATTGCTATTGTTTTTAATAATAGTATTATTGTTATTATTATTGTTATTATTATTATTAAAAAACAATAGCAATAATAATATAAAATTATAACAAAGTCATTATAATTAAAAACAATAGCAAGGGTTAGATTAATTATTCTACAGAAATGAATAAATTATAATGACAAAGTTATAGTTTAATATTGTTATTGCTATTGTTTTTAATAATTGTAATAATAATAATAATAGTACTAATAATATCCCCACAAAAAACTGAATATTCAGTTCATCACAGTTTTATGTTTTTATGGCTTGATGTTTATTTTGCGATTATTAATGAGTGATCAATGTGGTAGATTAGCTACCGCTGCTATTAGCTCATTAAACACCTGCTGTACTGATGATCTGTCAGAGTTGGTGTTTAACTCGCCTTTTATTTTCTAACTGAACTCAAACAGAATTCCACACCACATCTACATGTTTAGGTTGTCAAAGACAAGCTAGCATAACTGAACTACTTTCCTCTCCCTCCATATTTTTTTCTTAATTAATTTTTTCCTGACCTGTTTATCTAGTGATACTGTAGCAAGGAAAGGCATCCCTTTCTCTTTTATCACGTATATTGACAATGTACATATATAGACAATCTAATACCCAAGTACTTCATTAAAGCTTTGCATTTTACATATTTTATAATATGGTTGGTAAAATACCGAGTTATTTTGTCCTCTAATTTTTGATGAATGAATTAGAGAATTATAATAGTTGTCAGGCGTCAAGCACAATTAGGGGAATGAACAGTCACATAAGGCTTCTGCATGTTGGTGTTCCCGCTATAGCCTGAATATACCCAATTTGGGTTGTCTTTGCCCTTTTATCACAGCCTGTGTGGTTTTCCCTGACTGGGAACGAGAATATAACCTGTTGAATGTGACCGGTAGCCAATCAGAAAGCGCGGCGACGTAAAAACAGAGGGGAATCCCAAACAACTGACATATTGCGCAACTGGCTCTTTGCACAATAGAGCTTTGGAGCGTGACGTCACTGCTCTAGTCGGAGGGGTATCAGCGCCATCTTAGGGGTCCATAGACAACAGTCTCGCAGTATAAAAAAAAACAGTCTCGCAGATTTTTTCAATCCAAGTTACTTAAAATAATTTAGCTATGGTACGAACTTGCTACGTTATTGTCTGTAATGTCCGATCACACGACTGAAACGGTAAAAGNCTACTGGCAGAGATGCCACATTCAATATGGCGGACGCGATTACGTATCGCTGCAACGGGCCGACCCGCTCCATGAGGCGTCTACGTATTAATGTCTATGGTTTCAGGCACTTAATGGTCACTAATGTGTATTTTTTGGGTTTGGTAACTAGATGTGGCCCAAAGTATTGGTGGATTTCAGATGACGTAAGTGAAAACGTCACGCAATGCCGATGGCGGTCAAAAAGTAAATGCACCCCTTTTACTTTTGTTGATCCAGCTTCAAGGGGCAGAAAGTCTATGTCGTGTAAAAGCGTCGTGTACGGTTGTTCCACTTGTTCTAATAGAAAGATAAATGACATTTCAACTAAAAACCTAGAGGTTGGAGTCCTTGTCAAACGGTGTTTTTGACTAAAGTCCCAGAGGGTTAGAGCCCCCGTTAAACGACAGTTAAACAATATCTAACTGAAGTCCTAAAAGGGGTGCGGGTTTTAATGCTTTTATCTTTTTTAATCTTTTTCAAAATGTCTTTTGCTTTCTCAGTTTTTTCAGTGTCACATGCTGTTTTTATTTTAATTGCCTTTGAAATGCCTTGCTGCTGAAATGTGCTATACAAATAAAATTTGATTGATTGATTTCGTGTTCCGAACGAAGTTGGTGACAAGTAGGGTTGCCACTAGTCCCTTAAAATACGGAATCGTCCTGTATTTGGCTGTTAAATGTTGCGTCCCATATTGAACCGATACGGGACGCGATTTGTTCCGTATTTCTATAAATGTCCGATAGACACGCCTAACACAAACATATCAACACTAAGTGTAACAATAATGACCAAAATAAAACACAGGAAATATTTATTAATTAAAAAATATATTAAAAAATTAATTAAAAAATATAAATATCAGCTAAATTCAAATCCCAGACTGAGTAACGTCAGTGAGGATGAACACAGGCAATTTTAAAAAAAGTGTCCATCGTGGCGCAGTGTGATACTAGACAGAATAGATTAGGAGAGAAACACAGCAGACCCTGATATAGTAACATTTTTTGCTATGATTAAGTTTTTTATTGTGCTTTTAGTAGACTATATTGATTTGATTATTTGCTTATTTAATGTATAATAATATCAGCCAAAATAATACAAATGATCATTTAAAGTAGTGCCCCCCCGGTACCGGTCCGTGGACCAATTAGTACCGGCCGCGCAAGAAA